>NC_134525.1:27847656-28147656 GCF_027942865.1 Odontesthes bonariensis | reverse complement strand
GGCGCATTACTACAATTTGGTTGTAGGTTTTAGGCTACACATCAGCTGCATGCTGCCTGGAGAGAGCAGGGGTGGGGATGATGACACCGTTGCAAATGCGATGATGATTGGCTGGGCGGGCGGATGACCTGCTCACGCTGTCTCACTGCACGCCTTGACGACTACTACTAAACACACACAAGACAGCGACAATGGCCACGAGTCAGGGAAATTCAAAGGTAGCGTTCTCTAACTGGAAGTACTGTACCGGCACTACTTCTCACTCGTGGAGATAAAAGGCAAGAATGTGTATGTAACATGCACGCTATGCCCAGGGAAAAAAACTTTATCCACGTCTGCCTCAAGTAACTAAAATCTAATGAAGCACCTTACATCAACCCATGTGAATATGAAGCACTTGTTGCTTCTGCAGCTGCTAACCCAACCCCCCGCCCAAATGCAGATAGCGTGAGCCCCAGCAAAGGAGACGGAGCCACTCGAAAACAAAACAACACTCGATTTTTCGGGTCAGAAACAGGTGACCACCATCACCATTTTATATTCAATATTTATGTTTTTATTTCTCTGCATCATATGGCAGGCTGCAATCTATTGAATTCAAATAAATACAGAATGTTCTAAATTACTGTATATAGTGTTTTTATTGTTCAATCAGTTAATATAAACATATTTGATGTTAAAGATGTTATAGAACGTAACAGCGTTATAAAACATAAAAAATAACGCCACAGTTACTTTGCTGAGTAACTAATCACTTTTACAATGTGGTAATTGAGTTACTAACTCAATTACTTTTTGGGAGCAGTAACTAGTAACTGTAACTAATTACTTTTTAAAAGTAACTTGACCAACACTGCTTACAATGAGAAATCAGTTGAGTCTTGTCTTTGACATTTAGAAGGTAGAATCAGACCTATAGATGACCTGTGTGAGCAAGCTTAAAAATACCTTTATATACTGGAGTTTCAATTTCTCCTCTTCAATCTGTCTCCTTTTCTTGGCGATGTCTTCCTGGATTCTTCTTTTGTCCTGTGGGGACAGATCACATAGTTGTACTGTGTGTACATTTTGCTGCATGGAAACTATTGCACCTGTTGCCTTCTTGTGCTGACTCTTCAACCTTGAGCTGACAGTTGGACTCCAAATACCATAAATAACTAAAATGCAAACCAGCCTACATGACTTGACTGTACCTGTTTTTTGTGTGAGTGTGTGTGTGTCCAACTGTTACCTAAAACATTACAACCTCCCTTCCTTATGAGTATTTCCTGTAGAAAAGATAAGCCTTAAATAAAACTTAGATTTTTAAAAAGTTAGATCATTTTATAATTGACACTTTATTCCCTGAAAATCCCAGACAAACATATTGCTTTGATAAGAAAATAATTCAAAACATATATCTGTGTTCCTGATTATCACACTGAGGCGGTCATTGTTGGCTAATGTTTGCTCCTGCATCCAGGGTCATCGTGGCGCTTAGCCTCAGCGAAAGGAGATCTCCCTGATGATGCCTGGTTACATTTATAGTCTCAGCTACGTCAGTCTGCTAAAAATGTCTGGACCATTCAAATCAATTCACAAAGACAAATGGCAGCCTGCTAACTGAGAGAGGAATACTTGTCAAATGGACCATGTTATTCATCATGTTTGTTTTTCCTATTAGACCTCTGGTAGATGGGGTACACAGAAGAATCCAGTATATCAACACTCTCAATCTCTTGAATATGGGGTCTTTGCAACGCTTAGTTTTGGCAAATCTTTTCTCAGCTGTTTTAAACCTATGTTTTTTTCATCTAAAAAAAGGATTATGTAATTTTTTTCCTAACTAAACTCACATTTCTTTTTATTTTCTTTTGTATCTATAAAAGATACGTATGTATAAGAGCATTTCGCCTGGTACTAATTGGCTTGACAGTTAAAGGGATAGTTCGCCTCTTTTGACATGAAGCTGTACGACATCCCATACTAGTAATATTATTTATGAACATTTTCCTACCCCCCGCTGCGTCCTGTGAGCTGAGTTACAGCCTTGTTTTGGGGGTGAAGTAAGTAGTCCAGCGAGTTGGCTGGGGCTTCACAAATAAAGCGTTTTGCTTCTGAAAAGAATATGCATTCAAAAGAGTAATACAATTGCATCACAAAATCGTATCTTCCGAAAAAGTTACACCTCACAATCGCTTGGCACTAGGAGTTTCAATGCGCGCTGCCGCCTGCCGCGCCTGTTTCTCGGTGTTTACTGCTCGGAAAGTTAACGTAATCATGTCTGACTACGACACCGATGATGAAGACATCCCTTTTACCACAGAGCTAAAGAGATATCTTTATGAACCAGAATATACAGATGCCAAACTTCACCAGATGGAGTTAGAACGGGCAGAGAGAGAGAGAGAGAGGAGGGACAGAGAAGTGGTCCCAGCTGAAGTTGGAGCCACAGCTGCAGCTGTGAGACACAGGGTGACCGACAAATGGTGGTGCACTTGTTCGAAGCGCCCAGTAATTCCAACGGAGGTGGAGAGCTGGCCTGGGTCGCTTCTTCCAGTTAATTTTGGGAACGTGGAAAAAGGTCCAGCATTCAGGGGAAGTCTTTATGATTTGTGATGCAGACAGAAGCTGCTACACTGGCCTCTTCATCAATTGAAAGGTCTTGCATCTGTGGCATGATGAGTTCCCATTCGTGGCAGCAGTAGCTCTCCACCTCCGTTGGCATTACTGGGCGCTTTGAACAAGTGCACCACCATTTGTCGGTCACCCTGTGTCTCACAGCTGCAGCTGTGGCTCCAACTTCAGCTGGGACCACTTCTCTGTCCCTCCTCTCTCTCTGCCCGTTCTAACTCCATCTGGTGAAGTTCGGCATCTGTATATTCTGGTTCATAAAGATATCTCTTTAGCTCTGTGGTAAAAGGGATGTCTTCATCATCGGTGTCGTAGTCAGACATGATTACGTTAACTTTCCGAGCAGTAAACACCGAGAAACAGGCGCGGCAGGCGGCAGCGCGCATTGATACTCCTAGTGCCAAGCGATTGTGAGGTGTAACTTTTTCGGAAGATACGATTTTGTGATGCAAATGTATTACTCTTTTGAATGCATATTCTTTTCAGAAGCAAAACGCTTTATTTGTGAAGCCCCAGCCAACTCGCCGGACTATTTACTTCACCCCCAAAACGAAGCTGTAACTCAGCTCACAGGACGCAGCGGGGGGGAGGAAAATGTTCATAAATAATATTACTAGTATGGGATGTCGTACAGCTTCATGTCAAAAGAGGCGAACTATATCCCTTTAAGCAGAGAGCACAATTAAGAATTAGGGAGCAAGATAACATAAACATAATTAAATCATTCAAATATTATCAAATACTGTCTGTGAAAAAAGGTCTATTAACAAAGTAAATAACTGAAGTAGACAAAAAAAGAAAAGAAAAGCTGATTAAATCAATACCAAACTGTATTGGCCTAAATCAGCCACTGTAAGGTTTGTTTCTTTGTATCCCAAATTCAACTGAGTATCATTATTCTAAATGCGTTTGCCGGACAGTTCCAACACATCTACCTTAGAATTCAGAGTGTAATTTGAGCAATCTAATTAATGTTTGGAATCTCCTAAAGAATTCAAATGGATATGTGATAAGTTTAATTAAATGGTACACAAGTTTTTAATGAGGTACATAAGTTTTTAAAAACAGAGCAATGACCACTACAGAAGTGAAAAGAACGTGGCTTGAACTGAACATATTCTGTCTTTGCTCTAGTGCAAGAAAAATCAGTACAATAAAATTAAATGACAGTAGTGTTTTATTAGAATTGTGTTAAATACCAAACAATATCATGAGGGCAATCTGTTGATACTTATTATAATTAGGATTATTATTCTGTTTGTTTTTGTGTTATTGGCATTGTGTAAGCATTCTTCTACAAGAGATACAAGTGACACAGCTTGAGTATTCTCTATCAGAGAAGCTGACTGGTTCAGCTTAAAGCCAGGAGATTTTCCTCTTCTGTACACTGTTATCCCACAATTAGACACCTATTATTTTTATTTTCAGCTTGGTAACAACTCCTATTTGGGAGCTACGTCATGACATCTGGCTCAGATAAACTATCACAACATTGAATCACTCCAGTGCAGCAATTCATATTGTTAGAAAAATAAACAAATAAAGTATTTATTTGACACATATAAGGCAACATTAAAAAGTAGCATGAACACATTTTTACTTTACTCTGCATACAATATAAACCATACTTTAGCTGATTATGCTTTTTTTTTTAACAGTTTGGCTTGTCATCAATTGACCTATATTTTTTAACATTCATAATCTCTCTTAAAGTGTTTATCAATTTAAAGAAATCTAAAATGTTTTTTTTTACACTAAGCAAATGTGGAATGTCCCTTGTGATTCATAACATAAGTTGTTTCTTGTCTTAAGATAGTAACAAAAGCAAACTTATTTTCTCAACATTGAAAATAATTATACATATTCTTTTTCTCGCTGCATTACTCTAGAAATTGACCTCCTGAACATAATTCACCTTGTTTGTCTTACCAAAGCTTGAAATTGTAACTACATCATTTATGTGATCTGTAGAATTAGAGGCAAATCACATTAGTTTGAACACAGACCAAAAATCTTTGCATCCAACTTCAGTCCTATGAATACCACTGACAATCAGGGTTGATTTTAAAATGTTCAAATTTGATATAAAGTCCTATCCTCAAATAAGAGATAATAACCCAGCACCCACAGCTAATAAGAAAAAGTAACAGTAGTTCAAGTCAACAAATGAACAATAAACGTATATAATATGCTGGACTGGTCTTTACCGTGATTGCCTGGAGTCTCTCCTTCAACAGGTCAGCCTCCTCCATGATAGCCTACAGGACAATTTAAAAAAACGATCAAAGGATGCAAAGTTTGATGAACCCTCACAGTTTTTAACACGTCTTTCTGAAAAAGAAATTAGATTAAAAGGGAATGGGCTATGTGCTGTTTGTTTGGCAGATTAACATTTATTTTATGCATGTCTGCAGCAGCAAGGAAATGTTTATGGGATTGGGTCAATATGTGTTAAATGTGTGAATTAAAGATTGTAAAGAGTCACCAAGTACAATTGTGTTTCACTGGTGTGTTGTAAATACTCATCTTATCCCCCCCACATAATCTTATTTTATGATGGCATAGTCATGGCAGTATGTTTCCATTACATCACTCTAAAGGGTCAACAGCTCACTAAGAGAACTTAATGAACTGTGTTTGTACCTGCCACAAATGACTTACTTCAATACATTATAATACATAATGTGGGTTTGGATACATCAACTTTGACAGATAGGGAGTCAGCAAGAGAATTCTCATGTCTGTGTCATGTGTCAGAGGAATGAATGACCCAGGCCTGAGCAATAGAACAATTAAATGTAACATGGCGGTGTTGGCACTCCGTGTTATAATCCAAGACAATAAATCACAGAAGGACAGAATGATTACTGAAAGTACAGATGCACCTGACCCTATACAGAAAGAGAACATCAGCTACTTGAAAAGAGCACTGAGTTCATATCGACAGATACATGGGAGAAAATTTAGCAAAAGTGCAGTTTTGTGCTGCAGGGGAAAGTCTGTGAAGGAAACAAGAATGGCAGAAAGGGAGTATGTGTTTGAAAAACATAGCTATAAGGGAAATTATATTTAGATAAGGTAAACTGCCAAAACAAAGTTTTATCACTGAAATCAATCTTTTAAAATTTGTATTTTCTGTTGCTTTTTTTTTTTCAGGGAATCAAATTTTAGTATTCATGTGAGAAATTCTTTCAAAGTCTTGTTAGCAGGAGTCACAGAAGGCTGAGAGAAGCTAAACATTTAAGAAGCTACAGCTGTTGTCAAGGCTGATTATTTCTTGTAGCCATTGGGGAAACAATCTTTGACACAACACTGCTGTCTGCTCTAAGCTATTTTTGTATCAACTGGTCTCACTTCCCAGACATTTATGAACTGTTGTTAAAAGAAGAGGGGATGCTACCCAGTGGTAAACATAGCTCTGACACAACTTTTTCAGAAATGTTGTTGCCATCAAATCCAAGATTAACCAAAGTTTTCTAGAAATAGTAATAGTCTCACTTTCAACATTTGATATGCTTTCTATGTACTATTGTGAATAAGATATTAATTTATGAGATTTGCAATTCATTGTATTCTTGTCTTTTGTTTACTTACATGTAACACAGTGTTTGTTTTTATTAGGCTTCGTAATCAAAGCCAGGCATATCAACTTTTTTTTCTGAATTTCAGTATTTGCAGCAAGTCACAAAGTCTTTTAAAGAGACTTTTTATGTTTATGTTTATTTTGTTTCATCTCTGGATCTAAGGATCTTTTCTGAACTGTGGGAAGGACAGGAAATGCACAAGGAGAGAGAAGACGTGAGACGCCTCCATACATGTGGCACTCATTTAACCAGTGGTGCTCCCCAGGAGCCCTATGTAGCTAAACTTCTGAGACCTTCTGTTGCTGTGAATCAATTACAGTTATGTCCAATATGAACATCTTTGGAACCAGCATTTCTATAAGAATCTGATGGTACTCAAAACCGTGTCTTCGCAAACTACAGACTTTGTTTTTGGCAAAAACTGAAGGGAAAAACACTTGTTTCAAGCACTTGCCCATTTTGAGATTTTCGGTTGTCTAGCTTCAATTTCTTCTTTTAGATAGTTTTCTTGATGATTGGAAAATTTAAATTTATGCAAGTTACGACATATTCAGATAGGTTATCATTTTGCATTTTCAAACATAGATTTAGGAAAGTTGCAAAAAAAAAAAAAAAAAGATGATCACAAATTTATCATGGAACACTATCAAGAAATTGTCTGATAATCACAGACAGATTCTTATTTTTTTACATAAGAACACGCACATTCAGCCAATGACACAAAGTCTTAAATTTAGACACAAGAACAACCAGCAGCCTTGCAACAAATTGAATACCTCGTGCATAACCCTAATCCTGAATTCAATGAGTCACAGTGTTTTAAAGCTCTCTTAAATGCAGAAAATAACCCATCTGTTTTGAGCAGCAGAGTATGACAGGATCTGGAATGTATTACTTAGCAAGAAAACACTCCTCTTTTTGAATAAAAATGTTTGGAGAATTTGGAAAGATTAATTTGCAATAATATTGAACTGGCAACAGAATACCAGTCCAATGTTCTAGATAAAAGTCAGACCAATTGGTGTTTCTTTCAATTTTCCATTGTTTATGACTTTGAGCCAGGAACCACAATGGGTAAGATGTCATGTGGAGTCCATGCCCCCCCAAACAATATTACACAGTTGTGGGTATAATGATTTGGCTCATCAGTGTACCTACTAAATTATCCACAAACAGATATGGCCATATTCTATACCATTTCAGCTTAGAATCAGACTTCAGTGGTACAGAATCTGATACTAACAGATCCCTAATGTGCTTGGCATGAACCAGCAACTATTTGCCTCCTTGTGCTGTCATATTGAACAATAATGGTACCCCGCTACAACACCTGGAATGGCTGTTTTCCTAACCCTATGTTGTCGAAACAAAAGTAATGCATCTAAGTTTGGATTTTGAAACAGTTAAAAATAAATAAAAAAAATTGAAAAGCCTTTCAACTGTCATAATGTATGTCCACTTAAATCTCTTCATGTATTAGCTGACTAACAGGGAAACAGAACGTGCATTATATAACATAAATCTAAGCGATAACAAGGGACATGATCCCAGTATTCACATTTGAGTCATGTTTTTGTAATCCTGACTCTTTTCACTGTACATGTTTCCTGACTATCAAAGAGATAAGATGGTTTAATGTACTGTACAGCTAAAAGGTGGCAGTGTTTAGACTGATTACATCAAATATGCTACAGATGGATTTTTTTTTTAAATGTCCTTGTCAGGATCACTAGTATGCAAGAAGCTGTGGTGAATAAATGGCAGCGTCTGTCACACAGCTGTGTGTTACAGTTGACTGGGATAGATATACAAACAATGTTTATTTGGATGAAAGCACTTTATACTACAATCCACACCCTATTTATGCACTGCACTACTTGTCTCTATGTGTTATGGGCAATGCAGTGCTTTTTCTTTATCATCAACCCTCAATACATACATAAATACAATGCTCACATACATACTGTACATACATTACATAGTGTACATGCCCCAGAACACTATGGGACATGGAATATTCAGGGGCTGGGGACTGATCCCTGACCTACCAAGTAGTAAGAAAACTTTGATCACTGAAGCCACGGCTACATTAATGGACTAAGACTAAGAAAGCCAAGTATTTCATCAAAAGAAGCTGCAATGTCGATTAGATTTTTATTACAATGTTTCTTTAGGCACTGGTTAAACCCAACGTTTGCTATTTTCGGTTAATTATCACTGAAGCACTGCCCTCCTAACGTGGAAATCCTAAGTCGAAGTGTTGAATAGTTGTTTAACTAATAATGTGTCTTTTTGCATATAAAACACTTTTGTTTCACCAGACATGGTTTTAAAATTTGTAATAAATGCAATCGTAGAACTATCTTCACTAGTCTCAGAATTTTGGAATCCACTATATATGCTGTTTATTTTCACCACTCTCTCTTACTCACTCCATTAGATATTCAGCCATTTTAAAGCCGCAAGATAAATGCAATAAACTGAGTGAACATCAAAATACAACTTGTGTATATCACTGAGATATCAGGATTCCTAACAAAATGTTAGTATTTGGTTACTATTCCTCTTCTCACCCTCACCTTCCCTTTCCAAACATGGCCAATAAAAACACAAAAAACATGAAGCGTCCTACAGATATAATACTCACTCTTAACAAAAACATTACGAGCTTTATTTCTATCATTTCCATTTAATTATGTAGTTCATCACTAACTAATATAAACATAGTGATAATGAATATTGTACAATCTTTTTGCTAACAGATCCCCCTATCACTTGATCTTCACATCGGAGCAGGTGATAAGATGTCTGTAAATTTTATTTATGCTTTTTTCCCAGCTAGGAATCTACAATGACAAAAAAGGTATTCTGAAAAGAAGCCAACTATTATGCTGCTGAAATTCATATGAAAATAATTCCAAATGTTGCAAACAGATCACAAGATCCACATTGTTGGTAACTATGAGTGAAGGAATCATTTGTTCTCCATGATTGTAAATAGAGATCTTTTCAGCATATGTAGGCAGTTTTAATTTTTCACATTCATGCTCAGCCCCCTTACACACCCACACATCCTGACTAAAAGCTGCCTTTTACTAACAAATGTCTAACACAGGCACATCATTCATGCCTCTCAGAGAAGATGGTGGATGTTTAATTCCCACCCCAAAATACTAATCCTCTCAGCTTGCTGTTACGTGTTACTTCATTCGTATAACTCAAGGGAATATTGCAGTTAGTGACACATTTAAATAGATCATAAAGTTACATAATCCAGTTCATTTTGATCTCACCTCATATAATACCCATAATATTCTTATTCTAAGTCTGAGATTTATTATTTGTCACACACTTTCTCCATTGAGAGATGTCTTCCTTTCCATGGTAAGAATTTAAAGAATTACTTTTTGTCCTTTACACAAAAAAGAAAACAAACAAAAAAACCATTTGAATAATGACGTGATTTTCACCCATGATCTGTTTTCACATTACAACTTTTTCTGCTTTTTAATACATATTTTAAGCAAAGAAGAAATGCATTAATTTGTGTTTACTAAGCCACTGACAGCTTGCAGATGCCCTGACTGAAGAAAAACAAGAAGGCATGTGAATTACATAAGTCTGAGTTGCAAAAATGGAAAAGCAAGGTGAAGCTGAGAATATACATTTGTTTAGTGTGCAGCATTGTGGTTTATCAGTAGGAATGTTACGTCAGTTTGGATCTTCTGAGTGGGATCTGTTGGTCTTCTTTACCTTGAGCCCAATTGTTCTACCAGATTGATCTATTTATTCTGTACAGCATGCACAAAGGGTAAGAATAAAAATGCTACGTTGAACTGTGCAACTGTATTTTCGACTTACCTTATTTTTTCCTCAATTTCTTTAGAGAAAAGTTTGGTGTTGAATAGCCAATTAGAATAGATTATGATAAAAGAAATATAGTTTTTTGGAAAGTGACAACATAAACAGAAATGAGATATAAAGCTACATCTTTATTTGACTTAGTTCTCTTAACTCTACTCAAGTTTTTAAACTGATTAGACTGTATTTGTTTTCTTTGTCATCAAGACTCTGTAAGATGTTATTCTGCTTTTGTATGTGTAAAGAGTTAGTGTATCACAATTTTACCATTTTAAGAATACATGAAAATTTAAAACTGGGTGATGGAAGGAAGAGAACAGGGGAGGAGCAAACTGAAGGTCATACTCTTGGTTAGTTTGTCCACCTGTTAACACTATGGAGGTCTGATCCTGCACTGCTGAAAATAGAGTCACTGCCTGGCTCACAGCTGGACCAGGCTGACACGAAATGTATGAGAGACTGCATGTATATTTGTGGTAGGTGACATATTGCCTCTTCAAGAAAAACACAACCTCAAATACGATACCAAGTATGAAGAGCAATTTAAAGTTAACTGCAAAGCTATACTATGCCAGTAACTCTGAGAAATTCCCACTGATATGTGTTTTGAAATCTCAATGCTGTCAGCTTGTTACAGAAGTTTCCACCTTCAACAAAGTTGTGGACTTTTACCATTTCCAAAGGTCCATACATACAATTTATTGCCAAAAGTATTTGCTCATTTGCCTTCAAACGCATATGAACTTTAGTGACATCCCATTGTTAATCCATAGGGTTTAATATGACGTCAGCCCACCCTTTGCAGTTATAACAGCTTCAACTCTTCTGGGCAAGCTTTCCACAAAATTTAGGAGTGTATTTATGGGAGTTTTTGACCATTCTTCCAGAAGCGCATTTGTGAGGTCAGACACTGGTGTTGGACGAGAAGGCCTGATTCGCAGTCTCTGTTCTAATTAATCCCAAAGGTGTTCTATCGGGTTGAGGTCAGGACTCTTTGCAGGCCAGTCAAGTTCTTCTACACCAAACTCGCTCATCCATGTCTTTATGGATCTTACTTTGTGCACTGGTGCTCAGTCATGTTGGAACAGAAAGGGGCCATTCCCAAACTGTTTCCACAAAGTTGGGAGCATGAACTTGTCCAAAATCTCTTTGTATGCTGAAGCATTCAGAGTTCCTTTCACTGGAAGGAACTCTGTTTTTTCCTGTCAGTTTAATATATCTTTCATGGTACCATGCTAGAATTTACGGAGCTTCTGAGAGTGACCCATTCTTTCACAAATGTTTGTAGAAGGAGTCTGCATGCCTTGGTGTTTGAATTTATACACCTGTGGCCATGGAAGTGATTGGAACACCTGAATTTAATTACATGGATGTGTGAGTGAATACTTATGGCAATATACTGTATGTGTGAATGAGTAACACTCCTCTCAGCAGGAATTGATGAAAGCATCTAAGTAGAAAAACAACTCCAAATGCAATCCTCATGATTATCCTGTTTTATAAAAGTATTTAGATAGAGCGTCAAGGTCCAGAGACGTTTTCAAAATATGATGAGTGTGTGATCTTCCTTAGCTAACCGTACCCTGCACTGCATGGAACTGAAACAGACTCACTATTGCCCCCTGTGGCAACTGGAAATCCCCATATGAAGCTCTGACTTAACCTTACAAGCCAGCTGGTTTGTTACACTGAACCATCTGGGAAGCTTTCACATTCAAATAATACTTGGCTTGTGAAAGGATGAGCCATCTGTCTATGACTGTCTTACCAAGGCTAGCTTCAATAAACAGAAAAACAAAAAAAAGTCAAGTTTTTGTCAAGGCTGGTGCAAACAAAATAAAAAAATTTATTTTTCAAGGTTAAAAGACTTCATGTCATTCTTTACTCTTATTTCAATAAAGAGTTTCTCTCCAGCACTGGTCTAACTGCTATGCTAACATCTCTTTGAGCTGCCATTGATTTTTGTGTCCCAGTAACGAATGGTGATTATGTAACCCAACTTGACATGATCAAAAACACATAGCTTGGAGCCAAGCGAGATGTAGGATTGTGAATCTTGTGAGAATCCAGCTTTCTAGCAAGGAAGAATTGACTTGTTAAAAATCTCGGTAAGACCAACGACATACAGGTTTGACTCATTCTCCATTGAAAGTACTTTCCACATTATCTATGATGTGAAATGCGTATAACATCGTGTGATGCATCCCTTAGTCACATTCACTGCACTGCATACTGTGAATGTCTCTGGACCATGTGAATATCATTCTGTCTGGGTGATGCTACTCCTTGGCGTTTTCTTCAATGCTTTGATGAATCCATTTATAACATAAACTTAATTTCTGCCTTTAAAACAAGTTAAATGGTGTTTTATTCTTCACAAAAAAAATAATACCATGACACGTTATGATAGTTGGTATTTACTTTCTTACTTTTGATCCGGTGATATATTCTGCAACTGCTGTTATAAGTCTTGCAGTACCAACAGTACAATCCCTCAGTGAGGATTAATGCTACTTTTCAAGGGGCTTCCACATTGACAGCTCATGTGTAAATAGTATTCTGCCTATGTATAGTTTGAGTAAAATTCTTGCCGATTTTCCT
Source organism: Odontesthes bonariensis (assembly GCF_027942865.1). Classification (NCBI taxonomy): domain Eukaryota; kingdom Metazoa; phylum Chordata; class Actinopteri; order Atheriniformes; family Atherinopsidae; genus Odontesthes; species Odontesthes bonariensis. The sequence goes on along the minus strand of NC_134525.1, from coordinate 28,134,997 downwards.
CTCAGTTCTTTGTCCATGCCAGACTCCACTCTCAAAGACATGACCCCGTTACCTCCCTGTTTGTCTAGCCATTCAAGTAAGGACTGCCTGATTTCTAATCCCTGCTCCTCCTTCCTTAATCTGATCTCTGATGGATTACTGTGGACAGACTAACAGCATATGCCATTGCTAGTCAATAACGCCGTCTGATAAAAATCTAGTTATTGAGGTCTTAGCCTTGTTAGAAGTCTTGTTAGAGTCATTATTAAGTTGACTTCCTGGGCAACAAAGTTGAAGGACATGTATGCATAAATAGACACAAAAATACGAGCAGAAATTAAGTGTGTCTATTGAATGTCAATAACAGTAAAACAGGCAAAATAACTGTTGTTGGAACAAAGTATTGGTTTGGTTACCAAAATAAAACCTATTTTAACTTTTAACCAAATTTATTAGGTGAGTACCAGTGGGAGGTAATGATACCAATGTCTGATACCTGGCATCAGTTCATCTGATGGAAAATACACAGTTTATTACCTTGGCAGCTAGCTCGGAATGTCCACGAGTGAGAGACTATCAGCTACAAAAGCGATAGACATGGACTGATGATGCAAAGGAGCGAATAAATGATTGGGTCTTAATGTCTGTTTTGCATTTTGGAAAATTAGCATATTCTCCAATAATGCTATCCCTTTCAATAATTTGTTTTTCACCTAACAGGAACAATAAAACAATGTGTAACCATTTTTTTCAAATTATTGTATCTGCTATATTTTTTATCATGATGAAATTACTAATATGTAAGCAGTCCCCAGTCTATAAAGGCACCCATCCAACACACACTGACATTATCATCCATATGAAGTTGTGTGTTTTTTTTATGCATATTCGCTCTCCCTTTATTTTCTGTTGTGGCCTTGATTCTCCCATTGTAAAATGCAAATATGTTTCATTTTTGTTTTTCTAGAAGAACATCCTGAATGCTTGACTTCTCATAAATAACCTGTTTCTCGGGGAAAGAATAAGTCAGGACTTAATTTTACTATATAAAATCTTATGCAAGAACAGCAGTGTGATTTTAAACCCTGAAAAGGGTGTGAGCACTTCTTCATTAGCATCTTGGCTCCCGTCTCTGCCACATGTGTTGAAATGTTTATCTGACTGTGATAAGTGAGAAGGAAAGGATAGTAGGTAACTGGTTGTCCAAAGGCAGCCAAGAAAGTGTGTGGGAGTGCATTTGTGTCTATGTACATACATTAATCATACCCAAGTGCATGCTATTTCCTGTCAGTTTTCCTTCCTGTCAGTTTAATATATCTTCATTTTTGTTTTCTTAAATGTTCTTTCTGAAGAGATGACAAGATGCAATGTTGTGATGCTATACAGCTGTCCATCTATGCGTAAAAAACTTGTTAGATAAACCCACACCCCTGCTGGGATTCTACAAACAGCCAACAGCTTAAAGGAATTAAAAGATTATGGAATCAAGAGACCCTTATATCTCATTTTACCTTCAAGTAATGTCTGGATAACTGACTTATTGTGCAAACTACTTAAGGAGAGTAGTTGACAATACAAATGTAATCTCTGTCTGATACAAGAGAATATCTATTTGTAATAGAATACATTGCATACATAGCTCTAAATGTCTACTGTAATAAACACAAACAACAGTAGCAATACAAAAGTCTTCTTACCTGGTTTTTGTTTTGTGTGTCCTCAAGCAGCAGAGCGGTTTTGAAAGGTAGAGCTCACTCTCACAGCGTATCCAACATTACTGAGCCTGAGGTTGTGCCGGGAGATTGTGTAGGCTGAGAGACATTAAAAGACTGGGAAGATTGTGTCCTTCTCTCCCCCTCCCTCTCTACTCTCACTCTCTCTCTCTCTAACTCACTCTCACTCTGTTTTAATCTGCTTGCTGTGAGACTGTCAAAGAGCCCAGCCATGTGCCTGAAATACCACTGCCAAACAATTGCTCCACAAATCCCCCCTTGCCCGCCCCCGCCCACCTACACAGACACACACACACACACACAAAGCAAGACACCAAGAAAGACATACATGAGCGCAGTGTATGCACATACGAATGCTTCAACACAAAGCTGTACAAAATAGACTTGAAATAGTATCAGTGTTCGCAATTCATCAATTTCTTAGCCCAAGCCCTACTGTGGGACTGAAAATTGAGCTAACACGACAAACTGCTAAGTTCATGTTTATGTGAAAGATACTGAATCACATTGTTTTACTAACATAGCTTATTCGATTGCAAATTTTTTTAAATCTAAATCTGCAACGTTTCTTTTACACCCCTTCGTTTGTAATTAATGATCTCAAACTTTAATGAAAGCACATACATGTCTTTTGCTTATGCTAAAGGTGATGGCAGCAATAATCTTCATATTTGTGCTAGTACCTATCATAGCAAGAGTTACATTTTAGAAAAGTTGGCAGAAAAAAAAACAACTGACGCTCACATTTATCATAAAGGTCAATTTAGAATCATTATTTAACCCAGCATCCGTGTTCAGTAAGGATTGTGGCCAAAATCTTGGTCTGTCCTGGAACCATGGTCTCTGGCACGTATCAGTGGTTACTGCCACTAGGGGCGCTAGAGACACTGGTCACGACCAGCTCCTCAGTGGTCTGTCCTGTGGTCCTTGTGGTCTTGATGAGTCAGTGAGTGGTCTGTGAAGCAGTTTTTGTAATTTTAATACACCTTCTCCCTTTTCCGGTCGTGGTGGCAGCACTGTTTGATGAATAAATCAGAATCTTTTGTCCATAAAATACAAACTTCTATCGTTTGTATTATTTATGTTCATCCATGTAGCCATGACCAGCTCCTCAGTGGTCGCGACCAGCTGCTCCTTGGCACAGACCATGGTCTCTGGCACGGACCAGTGGTCATGACCACTAGGGGCGCTAAAGAAACTGGTCCTGACCAGCTCCTCAGTGATCTGTCCCGTGGTCCTTGTGGTGTGAATCAGTTAGAGAGTGGTCCGTGAAGCGGCTTTTGTCATTTTAATACATCTTCTCCCTTTTCTGGTCATGGTGGCAGCACTGTTTGATGACTATAAAAATCTATAAAATACAATCTCCTAATATTTATGCAGGTCCATGTGGTCAGGACCAGCTCCTAGTGGTCACGACCAGCTGGTCTCTGGCACGGACCAGTGGTCCCTACCACTGGGGGCGCTAAAGACACTGGTCCTGACCAGCTCCTCAGTGATCTGTGAAGCGGCTTTAGTATTTTCTCCCTTTTCCGGTCGGTTTGTCCACATTGTTAGGTGCATGGATAAATGTCAGAGATCACAATCGTTTGTCTATGAAATACATCATATCATATGATTATTATTGTTATTTAAATTATTAATTATGCAGATCCGTGTGGTCAGGACCAGCTGTTACCTGGCACGGACCAGTGGTCACTACCACTAGGGGCAGTAAAGACACTGGTCCTAATGCTGATCAGCTCCCCACTGGTTTGTCTTGTGGTCCTTGTCTTCTGCCTGTTTTCTTAACCAGACTGGTCTTTGGAGTATTTATAAATACATTTACATATTAATTATGTTTTTTTATATAATTAATTCAATTATTAATATATTAGTAGCCTATATTTAATACACATTCTCCCTTTTCTCATTCTGTTGGCAACACTGCTGAATACATGTAAAAAATACAAATAAAATGTATTGTGCCTTTGGACGATAACAAACTGAGATTCAAATATAATTTTGCTAGTTTACGAAAAAAATAATTTTGTCCTTTTTGTATATACACAGTCTCATTTCTTTTCCTTCCACTAGAGACAGTAAGATTTGCAAAAAAAAAGGAATTGTAAGTTTTTCTCTCATTACAGTTTTGTGATTTAGGCAAACCTCCGGTTCCTTTCTCATGGATCATTCTGCCCTTGGGTTTACAACTTGTGATGTTTTAGTTATGCCTGTTAATCAAGCTTTTATCAGTGATATTATCAACCACAATTAATCTATATCATGATGAACAATCCTGATATGTTGCCATGCCTTTCCATTCAAGATGATGGTTCTGAAGGTAACTGGTTGTGACTTTGACATGTGGCCTGGAGAAGCTGGGAGTTGAGCCATTGACCTTCTGATTAGCAGGTGACTTCTTCCTCCTGAGCTACAGCCTCCCCCAGGACTACAGTCCTCCATGGACTATAATCTATCAAATAATTTCATGTAACCTTACCTCACAACTACTTAACTTTGATTCTCATGGGTCTGCCACAGACCTGTGGAATGAGTGTGAGCGTGGATGGTTGTTTGTCTCGTTTGTGTCTATGTGGCCCTGTGATGGACTGGCAACCCTGTCTCTCACCCAAGGGCAGCTGGAATAGGATACAGCCCCCAGTAGCCTATCCCTACAGCTACTGGGCGAGACACGGGGTACACCCTAGACAAGTTACCAGTCCATCACAGGGCCAACAAAGACAGACAAGACAAACAACCATGTACTCTCAATCCTAGGGTCAATTTAGAATTACCACTCACTCCAACATGCATGTTTTTGGATGGTGGGAGGAAGCCAGTGTACATGGAGATGACACGCAAACTCCACAAAGAAAGGCCGCAACCAGGATTTGAACCAGGAATCATCCATCCTGTCCTTTCCATCCTGTGTATTAATTCTCTATATCAATATATATCAATATATAAAAATAAATCAAAGGTATTGTTCTTTGTGTGAAGCACACTCCAGAAAAAACTGATGGGTCCAAATTTTAGATCAATCAATGATCTATTAATATTTCATATTTTGTGTCTTATCCATAAGTACATTCACCAGGCTTAGGTTTCCTTTTTTTTGTGAACAATTGTTTTATTGAAATTATAATCTCACATGACAACATTGGGTAGTACAATTTTTTTTAACATACCCTCTACATCTCTCCAGGCTACCTGGGAGGAGCGGTCAAGCCATGTCTTAAGTGGGCGTAGCTGAAAGGCCTGATGGTACTTCAAAAAATTTGGGAAGGCCAGCCCCCCCTCTTGCTTTGATCACTGTAAGGTGGAGAGTTTAATTTTGGAATGCCCACTATTCCAGATATATTTTCGTAGCAGGGAGTCAACTCTCTTCCAATATCTCGCCGGAGGAGGGAGCGGAATCATCATGCTAACAAAGTTGAGACGAAGCAACACGTTCATTTTGACGGAGGCAATCCTTGTTTGCAGTGAAGCTGGTAATTAAGTCCATACAGCTATGTCACGTTCCACCTCTTTAAAAATGTTCTCATAGTTCGTTTTCACTATATTATACAGTGAAGGCTGAATCTGGATGCCCAAGTACGTGATCTTTGCTGTAATGGGAATGTCATAAGGCAAAACTACCGCTTTTGCGGTTGATTCAGGGGCATCAGAGCTGACTTTGTCCAGTTGATCTTATAGCCTGATAACATCCTGAACTCTTCAAAAGTGGTTAACAGAGAGGGTATTGACTTTTCGATATCCGATAAGTAGATAAGTACATCATCCGCAAAAGCCGATATGGCATGCAACAAGGTTTTAATCCGAATAGGTGCAATGACCTGGGTCGCCCTCAGATGTTGGGCTAGCGGTTCTAATGAGAGAATAAATCTTGGCGAGAGGTCACATCCCTGTCGGATGAAAAATGGGAAAGGGGCTCGAATGTAAACCATTCGTGGACACCATGGCAGTGGGGTTAAGATATAAAATACAAATCATGTCGACAAACCCTTTCCCTAGGCCAAATCTCTCCAGGACCGCCCACAAGTACTGCTACTCGAGCCTGTCAAAGGCCTTTTCGGCGTCAAGTGACAGTATCGCCCATGGAGTCTTTTATTGTTGGGTTTCATTAATTACATGTATTAGGCGTCGGATATTGTCCGCTGCTAGGCCGATCTGATCCTTATGAATTAGTTTGTCCATGTATCTCTCCAAACGTAGCACCAGTACCTTAGAATACAGCTTCTTGTCTGAGTCAATTAATGAAATCGGTGTATAATTTGAGCAGTCAGTTTTGTCTTTCCTTTTTTGGAGATTAGTGAAATCAGGGCAGCATTAGTGTGAGTAGGGAAAGAACCTTTTCCAACCGCTGATTGGATCGATCCCAGCAAAACTGGCCCTAATATATCCCAGAAGTGTAGTAAGAGCTCTGGCGGTATGCCGTCTGGACCCGGCGATTTCCCTTTATTTGTCATCCTAAGCGCAGTCTCCAGCTCCTTTAAAGGACAAGACCGTTTTTTTTACATTGGGCCCTTGATTTCACATTATAACATGATGTTCTACTCACCCCTGCTTGTTGTTGGTAATTTGGAGCTGTTTTGAATTTTTGTCGTAAAGTGGGTGTTACTGACGTTATCGTCGTGCTACTACCACAGACAGCCCACAGACCTGCTGCCTATTTATTCATTCGGCTAAAATTCAAAATTACAGTAACCCGGATTTTTTTAAGTAAGCGACGCACCTCCACGTTATCAGTGCTAGTGTACAGTAATTAATAAATTATAAACAGCATAGTTTGTGCCTGTATAACGTTGCTCATAGGAAACCGTTTCATGGCCGAATATCTCAAGAGAGCAGCCAGACGCCTCTCGAATATCTTCGGAACAGCTCCAAATTACCAACAACAACCAGGGGTGAGTAGAACATCATGTTATAATGTGAAATCAAGGGCCCAATGTAAAAAAAAACGGTCTTGTCCTTTAAGGATATGGGACGACCCAGATCTGTTGCTTCCTGCTCCCCTAATGTGGGCAAATCCAGACTGCTCAGAAATTGCTTACATTTCTCTGAATCAAAATTAGATGTTGATTTGTATATATTTGTCTATATAGGGAGTATAGGGAATTACTTACTGAGTCTGGTCCTTTATTTATTTATTTTTTCGTTAGCACAAGTTTCTTGTGTTTACCTTGAATAGGGATGGCTCAGGTAATCCTGAAACATCCCATAGTTAAGCTGCTATAGGCCCAGCCTGCTGGGGGGACTCATCTGTCACACCTTTCCTCACTTTACTCTCTTTATGTATATGTGATATTATTGTGGTCATTAACTCGTGTTTCCCTGTTCCAACAGATATCCTTTGAATGGTGTTACAGTGCCGCCGCCGCGCCCCTCCCCCCCTCCCCCCCTTTCTGTCTTCTCAAACCCCAGCTGGTCGAGGCGGATGGCCACCCTTCCTGAGTCTGGTTCTGCCAGAGGTTTCTTCCTGTTAAAAGGGAGTCGTTTCTCTCCACAGTCGCCTCAGGCACGCTCAGGCCGGGAGATTGGACCGAAAAACATAAAGTTTTCAGTGTAATCTGTTGGTTTTCTTAGCTAGGAAATTGTTTTTGAATTGGCTCTATATGAACGAATTGGATTATTTTATGAATTATGATTATTATTAATTAATTGAATTCCAATTGGCTTGAATTGGACTTACTATCTAAGTGCCTTGAGATGACATTTGTTGTATTTGGCGCTATATAAATAAAAATGAATTGAATTGAATTGAATTTGTACAACTCCTTGTAATAAGAGTGGAATGTGACATTTATCTCTTTTGGGTCCGATGTAAATTTATTATTAGTCATTTTGATGACTAATAACCTGCTTGGTTTGCTTCCGTTAAAGTAATAGCTCTGCCTGACTCTGTGCATGATGAATTCCGCTCGCCTCCTCAACAGATCACTGAGCTCCACCCTAACTCCCTTCAGTTCTTTTTCCGTCGATTTAGCGTATTTACCCTTTAACTGCTTTTCAAGTATATGACACTTCCTTTCTAACTCGCACAGTCTGCGGCTCCTCTCTTTTTTAAGGTGAGATGCATAAGAGGATGTAAAGTCCCTAATACATCCCTTGGTGGCCATCCATATAAATGAGGCATCCTCTACTGTGTGTAGCACCGGTATCACACCACTTACTGCGCCACTGGACCAGTTCTAGGCTCTAAGGAGTGGGGAGCAAAAATAATAAGACCAGAGACCACTGCTTTAAGTTCAAAAGGCCGGCAATTTACTGAATGCAGTAGAAACATATAAAACACAGTAGGGGAGTGGGGTGAAGTCTGAGCCATCAAGAAGTCTGAGCCATCAGTTGCATGAAAGGTTTAACATTTAAGTTCAAAAAACAGTTTTTTGCCTTTCAAAGTAAAATATCTATGATCAATGTTTTTTTATTGTTGTGTCTGAACAGTTATAGACAAGTTTAAAAACATTTCACACATGTTTTATTGCTTTGGTAAGCTACACTATGAGTCTACACAGCTAGCATGATGTTACCTCAAAACTGCTGGATGATGCATTTTTTACAAAATGGTAGGGTTGGGGTGATTTGTGCCAAAGGGCCTGGGTTAAGTTGTGCCAGTGGCACAACTCACCCCCACTTATGAATATTTTAAACATATTATTTTATTGTAACTGTACATTGTATTCTTACATTTTATCACTAAAACTATCTGACATTCTTAATTTTAAACCAAAAACAGAAATAGACCATCATGCCACGGAGTTATAAGAGGAAGACAGGCAGGGCCTCCACTCCTCTAGAGGACATGGACAGAGCAGTGAAAGTGGTGGAGAAAGGGAAGTCCATTCGTCAGGTGGCGAGGCAGATGAACATATGCAGGATGACATTAAAATGATACATGGAGAAGAAAAAGATAGATGGAAAATACATAAGACCAGGATATAAAAGAACTGGACTTGCCAATCAAGTCTTTGACGAACATATGGAGAAAGAGCTGGCAGAACATATGAAGGCACTAGCAGCAATGTTTCACGGTCTAAGTCCCATGAAATGCTGTGAACTGGCTTTTGAGTACGCCCGGAGAAATGAAACCGATATCGTGACTGACACACCTGAGAAGATGGAGCTGGAGAAGGTACAAAAAGAAACAGATGACAAAATGGCTGAAAAGAAAAAGAATGAAAGGCAGAGGAAAAGGGCTCTCAAAGAATCAAATCAACGTAAATGTAAAGTCATGATTGACGATGATGAAGTAGAAGATGACCTGGAGAACACACACAACAATGAAAATGAAAGGGGTGAAAAGGAGAAAAGGAATGAAAATAAGAAGAGAGGGGCTCTGAAAGGGTCCAAACCAACCAAACCAAAAAAAGAAGTGGTTGTCTCCAGTAGCTCAGAAGAGAGTGACATTTGCATTCCACTTAATGACACCACTGACTATGAGAGTTCAGATGTCCAGAATGATGATGGTGAGAAGGATCTGTCTGCTGGGGACTTTGTCATTGTGAACTTTGCAGGCAAAACCAAATCCTACAACTACGTTGAATTGGTTGAGAAGGTTGATGGTGCCGACATCAGCGCAGTTTCTAAGGCAAAGTAGTAAGAGATCTGTGGATGGGAAGCCCATCTTCACTTTCAAAGAAAATGATGAAGGAGTCATCCCTAGAGAAGATGTGCTGAAGAAACTACCCACACCACAAAAACTTGGTGGTACAGCCAGAAGGGAGCAGAAATTTATATTTCCCTATAGCATCGACAAGTGGGATGCTATATAGTAGGCCAGATCTGTGAAGAGAATTGCAGTCACTTTGGTCTTCATTTGAATTTAATTTTGTTCTAAACGTGTTCATGTGGCACTAGGCCTTGTTTAAGAAAATTGACCTTTGATGTGTTCATGTGGCGCAATAGGCTTGTAGAAAATTGGCCTTTGATGTTGTAAAATAACTAAATAAACCTTAAATGAGTAATTTTGTATTGACTTTGTCTATCTTTTATATAGCATTGCTGTTTCTGAGATCAAAATATACTGTTTTACTTCAATAATCAATGGCACAATTTACCCCAATGTATTCTCTCCAAAGGCACAACTTACCCCGCACTGGGGGCAAGTTGTGCCACGAGACCACTTTTTTTCAGAAAGCCATATTTCTTAAATACTATATTTCAGATCCAAAGTGATTGTTTGCAGGGATGCACCTCATCCTGAAATATATGTACATATTTTAGATGGAAGCATTACTGTCATAGCCTCGTTTTAAAGTCAATTTAAGTAAAAACTGGCACAACTCACCCCACTCTCCCCTAGACAAAACAAAAAAATACCTTGCAGGTTCTTATAAGAGTTAAGTGCAATTAAATAAATGATAAAAATAAAAAAGTATTTCACCCTTTACTTTTTGTTCCTTCAATTCACCTAGGTTGTTTCAGTAAGGCTAAATTTAAGTTAGGTTAGACCGTTTTATTTCCTAGGTTAGACCTATTTTGAGATCCTATTTTATTTCCCGAGTTAACTCTTTTTCTTTCTTTACAGGTAAAATTAAACCTACAGTTCAAAATAATCAATAAAAGTGGGCCACAATCCTTCAAAATCACATTCAAAAATATTAACTCAATATGCAAATAAAAGTATGACACTTTAAATCCGTTCAAGTTCAATGTGAGTTTGAGTTCAGCTCAATGAAACGTTTCAGTCCGATTCAGTCCAAAAAATAAAGGAAAAATATTGTTCAATCAGTTCTCCGTTCTGTTCAAACTTATCCAATACTCCTACCGCTCTGGTAGCGAGTCACCATATGCAGAGGATTTCCTCACTGATACGATGAGGATGAGAAGACGAAGGTCTAGGTCTGGCTCGCCATCTTGAATCCCGCCTGTGTATGTGCACGCCCGCACACTGCAGTGAAAGTCCAGTTCTCGCTCAGACAGAGCTTCCAACTGAGCAAAAACGGAACCTCACTCTAAACTCCGCCCTCAGCGTTTACAGTGCGTCCTTGCACTTCTCGGTTGGGAATGGGACCGCTGGTTTTTCAGCTGAGAGGCTTCGAATAGCAGGGAGATTGGTGAAGTCTTGTTTTTGCACTTGTCCAACAAGCAGCGCCAGTGTAACCTCAAATGCTTTGATGTGGGAGTACATTTCACGGATTAATTTCCCCTTGCCCTGCAGCTGTAAATTGAGGCCGTTTAAATTTTCTGTCACATCTGTTAAAAAGACGAGGTCCCATTTCCATCCTGCGTCGATCAGCTCTGGGACAGTTTTTCCCTTTGTCAGGAGAAAGGCGTTGATTTCGGGCAGTAAGTCGTAAAAACGCTTCAAAACTCTGCCCCGGCTTAACCATCGGACTTCAGTGTGGTAAAGCACGTCTCCATGGGCAGACTCCAGCTCAAAGAGAAAAGCTTGGAACTGCCTGTGTTTAAGTCCGTTTGCTCTGATGAAGTTTATGCAGGACATAACTACCTTCATGACAGATTCCCACTTCAGGACTTTACAGAACAGTGCTTGCTGGTGAATCAGACAGTGGACTTGTAATGGGGGGGTGAGACCTCGTCCCTGCATTTCGATTTTTATGCGCCCCATTAGCCCCCTCGACGCACCACTCATACTTGGAGCACCGTCTGTTGTGATGCTAGCCAGCGTAGAACAGTCTAAACCCAACTCTTCCATCATTTGGCGTACTTTACAAAAAATATCCTCTCCTGTCATAGTATCTGTGAGACTTTGTAGAGCTGCCAGCTCCTCGGACACTTCAAAATTTGAATTAACTCCCCAAATAAAAATCAGCAGTTGTGCTGTGTCCTGCACGTCATTGCTCTCATCCATTACCAATGCAAAACACTCAAAATCTTTAGTTTTTTCTTTTAGCTGGACATGTACATTATGTCCCATTTCTTCTATTCGCCTGGTTACTGTAGATGCGGACAGACCTCCTCCGCGACAGCATTCAAACACTTCTTAATGAACTCCCCATCACTGAACGACTTTCCACAGCTTGCTATCAGTTTAGCTACCTTGAAGCTGGCCCGAATGGATGACAGGTTCGTCTGTGTTTGGCGTAGCATTGTACTCTGCTGGGCAGCTAATCCACTTTTTATCTTAGCCACCTTGTCTCTCCTCACTTGACCCTGCAAGCTAGCATAATGCCCTCTGTGGCGAGTTTCATAGTGCCAGCGAATGTTGAATTCTTTAAACACCGCCACTGTCTCCTTGCAGATAAGGCAAACTGCCTTTTTCTTGCACAGGACAAAAAAATATTCATCCTACCATTGCTGTTTAAAAACTCTACACTCTGAATCTATTTTCCGTTACGACATTTTGTTTTCTGCTTTTCTTTCGTTAGCTCGCCTCACCCGCGCGCACTTGACTGTTGATTACAAGCAAGTTGGAATATACCATTGTGTGTGTGTATGGGGTTGGTTAAATTTAGCTACAACTGTACATAATTCGTAAATAAGGTAAATCTTAATCGGAATACCAACCTTAATAATTAAGTGCGGATATTTTATAATAGGAAAATACAATTTTAAAAAATAGGCCATGTTTAGAGGGATTGTTTGGGATTATTAAGTGGGCCACTCCAATTGTTTAGGCGGGCCGGATGTGGCCCGTGGGCCATAGTTTGGGTACCACTGTGGTAGACAGTCTATGACGAAGCATTTCTTTGTAAATTGCTACGTTTTTAGCATTAGCTCCCCGCAAGAAAATAAACACAAAACTCACCAAAACCGGGGTCGCTAGGGTTGTATCCGTTTCCTCGTCAATTCCCATAAGTATGGTTTTATGGGTTCTGAATTAACTTTTTCACTGTTCATTTTCTAATTAGCCGCCGCACACTTTCTGCAATCTCCCCTCTGCTCTCTCCCTCAGTTATCTGCGGCAGCGTCAGTGAGGTGCTGCATACTGATTCTTAAAGGGACAGCGACATGACTTTTCTGTCACCATTCTTTTAGTTTTTTTTAACAAATGATTCTTTTATTAACATTTTTAACTTTGACTTATGTCACATTTCATGGGTTACATGTGCCTATATTATTGGCTACGAATTCTGTAATTCTTTTCCTTGTGCTACAAATACCTCATCCTGCAGAAGTGTCGTATTAAAGCGACATCTAGGTGTTTTATTGAGTCTGTGACTAAGATCTATTGTCATCAACAGCGGGTTATGGTCAGATAGCGTCGCCGGCAGCACCTGTATCGGGTCTCCGCCTGTTTTCAGACTCGAAGAAAGCAGACAGTAGTCGATTCTGGAATGTGATTTATGATACGCGGAAAAGCATGTATTGTCTCTAATGCCCTGGTTCTGAACGCGCCACATATCAACTAGGTTAATATTCTCTATCATGGCGTTGAGAGCAGCTGATGCTGCCCGCTGGGTGTGGGAAACTGACAAGGTGGATCTATCTAAATTAAGGTTGCACACTGCGTTCATATCCCCTCCCACAATCAGCTCGTAGTCTAATAAGGACAGCAGCTCTTTGGTAAGTTCACGAAAAAAGAGAGGGTCAAAAACTGCTGGTGCGTATACGGATACAAAGGCTACTTTCTTTCCATATATGGATGCACATTAAAATGCTATGCGACCTGATGCCCCTTTATTAATCTTGTCCACCTCTAAGGTCAAGCTCCTTTTGGTCAAAATGACTGTCCCCCTAGAGTTAGAACTCCCACAATCTGAAGTCACGACTTTATATTGCTTATTTTGAAAGCGTGCTACATCCTCCGCCCTCAGGTGTGTTTCTTGAATAAATGCTACATCTACATTCTTGCGACGGAGTAAGTCTAAGCATTTCACTCTTTTAAGTTTTGCGTTCAGTCCCCGGACATTGTAGCTGAATATAGATAGCTTAACCATTATCGAAGTTGGTAGTTATTGCTCCAGGTGTGACCATAAAAGATCTAACCCTGATGTAAGAGTCATGGCCGAGAATACAGACCATCTTTCCTCTTCTCGATTGTCCCTGCAGGTAGAGATAGACACCGTTATTTTTTCCAAGAAAGAGAACATATTTCATCGCTAAAACTGTTATCCTGAAATTGTTTACCAAAAGTATTTGTTTTTTTATTTAGATCTTCCTCTTGCCTCCCTTGTCTCTGAGGATAGGCAACTTACCTGTATATAAAGACAAAATATTGTTACTTTATGTTTATAGAATCTGTAATGTAAATGTACCCAGCCAGTCAATACAAATCTTGTTTGACATGACATCAAAAACCATTAATAGATTTACTTCAATAAAGAGGAAAATCATTATCTGTATATGAATGGAAATGTGTACATGAGTGAAAATTCAGCTCTTTATGGCAAATAGTAGATGTGCACAGATGTCAGTTCTGACTAGGCATTACTATATCATTACGCATTACTCTCTTAGCTTTTTTGAGTGAGAGCAATGAAGTGTAGATGGGCATATTGCTGTCTGCTTCCTCTTTGTAACTCAATTGGAGTAATCTTGGGTCAAAAAATAGCTGAAACTCTCAGCTATGAGAGTAAGCTCTCGATGTAAAGAACACTCATTCTTAGTTATAAGGTTCTCGGCGCACTGTACATGTTAATGCTGAAGCAATCAGTCATCTGCATCTGTCTAATGTTATAAAATTATGTTTTCCCATTGAATTCCCTCTGTAACGCTTTACATAAAGGCTTTAATTGGAGAGGCTGATGTTGCCATAGCAACATTACTAGTTTCAAATGTGCACACTGCTATGCGACAGACTGGGGAGAGAACATGCCTCCTACATTGATTTTTAGGTAGTATGTCCTGAGATTTAACAAATAAAGGCATTCCGCTCTATCTACCATCACCATTTAGAAATGATAGTTAAAAAAAATCTCTGGATTTATTTTGGTCAAATGTAGGTTTCTTAGCTGAAGTCACAATTTATAATTTATTCAAATGGCTTAAATGGAGCCTCTCAAATATCTCTTAGAATTTAAATCAGAGAACAGTGTTCAAGGAACTGTAAGTAACTGGTGATCTGCTTTGTATAATGGACAGCTGGCCATACCAGATATCTCAGATAAAAAAAAAGGAAAAATAAAAATCTCAAACCAGGGATTCATTTGAGCAGGCTTGGTGATACAGCAGAAGCATCTAATGGGTTTTGATTTTTCTGGCAAAAAAAACAAGTGTCAGGGTTTGTGTTTTTTCTTTGTCTGTGTTGTCGCTGTTTTCAGTGTTTCAGGTTCCTCAATTGGCAGTGACACTGTTGGCCTCATTATCATCATTACTCCCACCTGTGGCTGATCCTGTAGCTTCTGCTTAAAAGCTACCGCCACCATCACCATCACATTTTACTACCAGACTATTAAATCCATAGGATATCAAACCAAATGAATAAAGCTGTTTTGTCATAGTCTACTTCTGCCTCCTTTACCTCCTCATCTGGGAGTATCTCATATTTCCCTTCCACCATGTTACCAGTCAATAAGAAACAATTCAGTTCAAGACACATTTACAAATCTTGAGCTTCCACAAACTGCCTTCATACAACAAAACCAGAGCTCTCCCTCTTACCGAAGCACCTGAGATTTCCTCCTCACAGAAATCTAGTCGTGTTGACTACATTTCAAATTGTCAATAAGGTTTGTAGACAGGATCCACTTTTGAGCAACTTACTGAAGTATCAAGTGGAAAAACACTCTACTGGGTCATTGAAAATATGCAAACCCAGAATAAATTGCGATAAGAATAAATTATTTTGTATTATGTTGATGAATGGCTTTGACATCTAAGGTAGACATCATATGTACATATGATATATATGTATCTAAAATATGTATGAATTAGTGGTGGGCCGTTATCGGCGTTAACGTGCTGCGATAATTTGAGTCTTATCGGGCGATATAAAAAATATCGCTGTTAATCTATTCTCAAAATTGGGTTGGGAACTGGGTCAAAATAGGTAAGCAAACTGTGATGACTTTTACCTTGATATTTTAGCTCGGGTGTAGGCCGATGTACTTTGTCTGCCGTTAGGTGTGATGAAAACAGAAGAACGCCACTTTGCAGAAGCCTGTGCTAGGCAGTTTATGGAGGTCGGGGATAGTTGACAAAATCTGCTCTGTTGGAACAGACAGCGCTCCTAATATGGTGGCCGCAGGGAGGATACTGCCCTTCGAGCATCTGCCGTGTGTTGCACATGTTGTACAGAGAGCGATTGTAATGTCACTGCGAGAAGGGGGTTTGATGCTGCACTTGCCAAGTGTCGTAAAATGGTGGGACATTTCAAACACAGTCCGGCCAACGCAGACGAGCTGAAAGTCCAGCAAACCTCCCTTGGGCAAGCAGGGCCGTAACCAGGATTTTTCAAATATCGAGGTCAAATATTGCGATAAATCTTATTTGACAAAAAAAACCATCCTAATATGGTGACTTTTTAAAATACAGTTTGGAAACGTGAATAAACAGAGGTAAATCACAAGCCCATCAAGGAGGTGAATATGTAGGTGAACAACATTATTATAACAATTTGTGATCACAAAAGTAGAATATTTGAGTGAGTGAGTGAGTGAGAATGAATGTGAGTGAGTGAGTGAGTGAGTGAGTGAGAATGAATGTGAGTCAGTGAGTCCATCTACCTTGTAGAATGTTCCTTTTCTCCTAACATGTGTAGGAATTTTTGTATTTACAGAATAGCTTGCCGGATCATGGATGGAAAAATTTGTACTTGGACGTTCTTCATCTTCACCTGTCATTTCCCTATCTTTATCTCCTGATTCTGTTATTTCTTCCTCTCCTGACTCAGTTCTTACCCTTTCTCCCTCTACTGACTCAGTTCTTCCCCTTTCTTCCTCTCCTGACTCAGTTCTTCCCCTTTCTTCCTCGACTGACTCTCTCTCTTCAACTCCCTGATTCTCATCATCTCCTGTGTCATCTGTTTTAAAATATCATCATCATCAGCAGCAGCAGCAGCATCACCATTAATATTATTATTATTAGTATTATTGTTATTAATATTACATTATGATGGTGGACAATAGTAATAGTAGTAATAATTTACTACTATTACTATTGTCACCACTGACAACTAGCTAAATGCTGGTAAAACTTGGCTTCATAATGCACCATGAGCAGCACAACTAACCTCAAGATTGTGTCATATGAGAGAGTACATGGGGTATTTCATTCTGTTATTTTGCCCCGTGTGCATCATCAATAGTTTTAAGTAAAAGAAAAATATAAGTTTCTGACCCAGTTTCTATTAGTCTGCTTTATTTACATGTAGGAAGCCATATAGCACTGAACAAAACTGTAGCTAGTGAGGCTGAATGACCACTAGCCACAGTTGGCACAAAACTGTCAAGTCCTGATTAAAAAAAAGTTAGCTTAACAGCCCAAGCCGTGTCACGATTCCCAATAATTTCATTACAGGTCGCAACTTTTTTTTTTTGAAAATCGAATTGAGAGAGAGATTGACCGCTGGGAGGCTCAGTCCCCCCGCGACCCGACCGACGGATTCAGCGGTATAGAAAATGGATGGATGGAATTGAGAGAGATTTGTGTGCAGTGTGTTGGTGCCGACTGGAAAACGAAATCCTAACCAAGGGGCTTTGTGACTGTTGCTTGAAATGCTGAGGACAATGATCTAGCATTCTCCTATTCCTAGCCGCGCTTTGAACGCATATGAACATTATGAACTGTCACTCATTCTCACTGGCGATTGGCGAAATTAACTCACCTTCTCTCTTTCTTTCCCCCTGGCCAGTTGGCTTTCCAAAGCTGAGTTTAGTTTGTTTAGTAGATTTCTTCATCTTGCTTCCATTTCCTAGCTGACTTTCGCGTCAAAGCTGCGTAATATGATAAACATGTTTCCAATCTCGGGTGGCGTAAAAAAAAAAAAAAGTCGGGTGGCGTTTTTCCGCTCAGTTTGTGGAATAAGCTGCCAGTAAATGTCCGGGAAGCAGACACCCTTTCCACTTTTAAGACCAGGCTTAAAACTTTCCTTTTTGATAAAGCTTATAGTTAGGGATGGCTCAGGTGATCCTGAAACATCCCATAGTTAAGCTGCTATAGGCCTAGACTGCTGGGGGGCCTCATCTGTCACACCTTTCCTCACTTTACTCTCTGTATGTATATGTGACATTATTGTGGTCATTAACTCGTGTTTCCCTGTTCCAATAGATATCCTCTGAATGGTGTTATAGTGCCGCACCACCCTGGGAACTTCTCGCTTACTCAAACTCACATACTAACTCAAAAAGTTAGTAGGAGTAGTAGGGGAAGTATGCGGTTTCGAACACAGCCCTTGTGTACAAAGACTTCCTGTTACCACCAAATCTTTCAGGAAGTGGTCACCTAAGGTAAGGGATGCATTGAGAGACTGCCTTGAGTCACAGACTGGACTGTACTTCTGGATGAGCTGGAAATGGGCATCGATATGGACAGGAAGGTCAGCACCATCACTGACTACATTAACTTCTGTAGGGACACTGTGATTCCACTGAGGACTGTACTATCTGTATTATTGAGGACTGTATTATCCTAATAATAAACCACGGATCACCAGTGACATCAAAGACCTCCTGGCGTGCAGCTCAGCTTTCTAGCCAAGCTACCTCCACTCACCCATCCAGGCCAGGCCCAAGCCTCTAGAACAGCCCAGTTTTCCAACCAGGCTACCTCCACTCCACCATCCAGGCCAGGACCAGGCCTCTGGAGCAGCCCAGCTTTCCAGCCAAGCTACCTCCAAGCTACCATCCAGGCCAGGACCAGGCCTCTGGAGCAGCCCAGCTTTTCAGCCAAGCTACCTCCACGCTACCATCCAGGCCAGGACCAGGCCTCTGGAGCAGCCCAGATTTCCAGCCAAGCTACCTCCACGCTACCATCCAGGCCAGGACCAGGCCTCTGGAGCAGCCCAGCTTTTCAGCCAAGCTACCTCCACGCTACCATCCAGGCCAGGCCAGGCCCAGGCCTCTGGAGCAGTCCTGCTTACCAGCTAAGCTACCTTCACTCCAGCCAGGTTACCTGCTTAGCCTGCTTACTGTGAATAGAAGCTACATTGACATTGAAACAAATTCAGGTGAAGTTAAATTAAATGAATGACGCTATTAGTATGCTCTCAAGCACCATGGACAAAATATCTAATCAACAACAGGTCATAAATAGCATGGTTAAAGAGTTGGCACAACAGAAAACAGTCTCAGGACTGGACATTAAATACCAATATGTCTTATGTTTAATTTAAATTTTAAGAATGGTGTCAATCCACAGTTATGGAAGATCGTGAAGGTGTCTCCGCTGATTAAAAACAGTAGGGAGCCTTTCACAGGTCCAAATAGCAGGCCTGTGAGTATTTTACCAGTTTTAAGCAAATTAATGGAGAAAATAATATGTAAGCAAACTCAGTGTTACTTTGAAGAAAACAACATCAACTCTGAGAGTCAACATGCATATAAGGTGAGCTATTCCACAAACACAGCACTAACAGCACTCACTGACTGGCTTATGTGCGTTGATAGAAAGTCAATGCTGTACTTTTGGACTTAAGCACTGCATTTGACATTATTGATAATGAATTGTTACTCAAGAAATTTTTGGCATATCATTTTAAAGCAGGTGCTATAAAACAAATGAAAAGTTATTTGGTTGACAGACAGCAATGCGTAATGTTTAATGACAGCCTTTCAATAATAATAAACTGGAGTGGTCTTCCAACATAGAAGCAGTGTACAGGAGGGGCCAGAGCCGTCTCTTCTTCCTGAGACGGCTCGGGCCCTTCAAAGTCTGTAGTGATATGATTTGCATGTTTTATCACACTATCATTGAAAGTGCACTGTTCTATGCTGTTGTCTGCTGGGGAGTTGCACGACAAAAACTGTAGGCACCTGGACAAACTGGTAAAAAAAGGCTGGTTCTGTTCTAGACAGAAGGCTAGACCCTCTCAGTGCTGTGGTGGAGCAACGGATGAGGAGGAAATTGTAATCTGTGTTGGAGAATATCAAACATCCTCTCGACAGCATCCTGGCAGGACAGAGGAGCAGCTGCAATGAGAGGCTCATCTCTCTGCACTGCAGGACTGAGAGGTTCAGGAGGTCCTTTGTTCCCACAGCCATAAGACTTTTTAACAGTGACTGCTGAGTTCTTCTCAAATTGATTGACTGATTTATCAAGTCATTTTTTATTATTATTAGTAGTAGTAGTATTTTTATTAGTATTGTTATTATTGTAGTTGTTGTTAATCATTGTAAATATTTATAATTTTTTTTGAGCGATTGACTAATTTGAATTTCCCCCATTGGGGAATGAATAAAGTATTTTTCTATTCTATTCTATTCAGAGATGGGAACCCCTCAATGTGGTGTCCCCCAAGGGCCTGTTGCTCTATTCAATATTTATAAATGATTTACCTTATGTACTTAAAAGCGTGTGTATGGAGATCTATGCGGATGACTCTACAATGTATGTTTCTCCAGAGAATGTAGTGTGTATCAAGTTGTTGCAAGTTGAGTTGATGATGGTCTCTAACTGGATTAGTGAAAACAGGTTAAAGTTGAATGTTGTTAAAACAAAGTGTATCATGTTGGGTTCTATATATATGCTAATATCAAATCCTGAAATAAGGCTTGTTTTGCAGGGTGTTGCTATTGAACAGGTCAGAAAGGCCAAGTTGTTGGGTGTGATTATCTATGAAACACTTTCCTGGTCCACACATATCAATAAAATGGTGTCTAAAATGAGTAGTAATATTTCAATGATAACAAGGGGAGTTCGCCTGTTGACCGGATCAACAGTAAAACTGGTGCTATAATCGTTGGTTCTATCCAGTCTAGATTACTGTCCAACAATATGGTCCAGTGCTGCAAGGCAAGACTTGAATAAACTCCAGCTTACCCAGAACAGGGCGGCACGTAGTAGTGTGGAGTGCCGCACTGTCCTGGATGAAAGTTGATCAAAGGCTGGAAAGTAGCCTGGGGTCCGTTTCACAAAGCAGGTTCAACAAACTCTGAGTCTATTCCTGAACTCTAAGTTGATCTACTCTGAGATAGAAAACTCTGAGTTTTCGGTTCCAGAAACGCTGATTTGAGTGAATTTAGTCAACTCTGAGTAGTTTCACCTTGAGTTTAAAAAGCCAGCATCAATGGAGCCCCGATTCGACGAGTCACCATGGCAAGGGGGAAGAGGCGGGCTACGTTTTTCACCAACCTCGAATTGGAAATCTTAATGTGCTCATAGTTGCGCTCGAGTTTCAACACGTTTTTAGAAAGTGCAACACCGCTGCAGCTACAAAAGCGTAAGTTTAAATGTAGTCCTTTGCAGTCACAATAATATTACAGGGGAAAACTGCTTGAATGGTAGCCTATTCATTTATTTAATTTAGGTGCAATCCCACGGGGGAGAAGCGCATTTGGCACCAGTTTAAGATGAAATATAAAAACATGCTTCTAACAGGTGAGACCTCGGCATGGAGGTACCCTTATTTTGATCATGTTTTACACTGTAAAGTAAATATTAAGTGGCAATTTCACAGTGCAGTTGTTTTATCCCCAACATAATGCTGTTTTCACACACATAAATGTCTTCTCATCTATATCATGTTCTGTTAAATAATTAAGCCTTCTACTCAGGCAACAGAAAGAAGGCAGATGCCCGTAAATCGGGTGGTGGCCGAGCACCGCCACCTCTAACGGTAGCCGTCCACTGTTCCGGCACGTCAAGCCGTATCCAACGCATTCAATTCATTTTCAATGAAATCCGGCCGATCGTTGTCGCCGTGCTCGCAAAGCATGCTGGGATTCCGGCACGGCGAGCGGGGGACCTGCGGCACGTCAAAAAGTTGGGCTCGCTCGAAGTTTATGCAAATTTGCCACGGCAGACGGAGTGCGTTATCCAATGACAGTAGATCATGTGATCTCCTGTGTCGCAGCAGCAGCAGCACAATAGCAGCTCTCCTCGCTCGCAGATCCGGAGCCATGGTGCAATATGAAATAATGTTCCATTGCTGACGATTTATACACATTAATTTCCCTCCAAAACTCAAATTTTTAGAGGGAGAAACTTCGGTTGGTTAAAATCACAAGTTATTTACTTTCCCCCGGAGCCATTCTACACGCCCCTCTGTACACACCCACTGTAGTAGCAACACGGCGAGACTAGGCATCCAATCCGGCGAGTTAAGTTGACGTGCCGGAACAGTGGACGGCTACCGTAACGGAGGCAGAGGAGCTGACCCTAAGCCAGAAGGCCAGTGGCTGAGGGAATCCCTGGAGGGAGTCCACACCAAGACACAAGTGCCTTAATAAAATATAATAGGCCTATATATATCTTTTTTAAGCCTATTCATACAAATATTTATTTATCTTTTATGTCTTTTTTTCTTTTGTCCCAACAAAATTCTGAAGGTGCCGCTCAAAAAGATAATTATCTGTAAATGCTAAAACATCTATGCGCGGTCTGATAAACATCTCCCGACGAATATTTAATTATCTGCGCAATAATGCTGCACCTTCATCCACGGGATCGTTGTCAAAAGGACATGTCATGTTCGTGAAAAAAGTCGTCTCCTACACTGCCTAATGGACTTATAGAACTAGAAGAACTAGGCTACGCCAAAACTCGCTCTGCTGACTGAATGAATGAGGAAATCAAATGACAAGTCTGGCTGAAAGAGGGTGGAGACAGAGAGAAACTCGAGGTTCATTTAGTAAAACCTAGTCCCAACCAGGTTAGGTTCATAGAGTCTGTTACTACGGTAACTGACCAAGAGCTTAAATTACCTCTCTTTGTGAAACAGGCTGGAGTTACCCCTCTTTATCTGGTTTGAGTTACCTCCCTTTGTGAAACAGAAAACTCAGTTTCCCTCATTTCAGGGTTAATAAACTCTAAGTTTTCACTAAACCTGCTTTGTGAAACGGACCTCAGGTGACATTTTTGTTTAACATCTGGCGTGTTGGTAAACCTAACAATGTGTTACTACATCTAGAACCCACCAATACTGTCAGATAGGGTGGGTGTGAGGAAGGATGCGGATGCGGACTTTCAAAAAAGCAAACTTGATTTATTTTCACACAAAACAAAGTTCAAACAAAAAGCGCGGCTGAGCCGGATTCAAAAACCTAAACTGTGGAATAATTACTTAACAAAACAAAACACTTGACATAGCATGGAGGGGGAAAAAAACAAACCAAAAAAACACTTAACTTGGACGTGGGGACGTGGGGACGTGGGGTCGTGGGGGCATGGCATGGCGTGGCGTGGCGTGGCGTGGCGTGGCGTGGCGTGGCGTGGCATGGCATGGCATGGCATGGCATGGCATGGCATGAGGGATGTTGATGGGTAGGATCTCACAAAACAATGAGGGAACCTGGAAACTAAATACTGTGGAGGGTGACTAGTGATTGGGTGATTGGGTGCAGCTGGTGGGGAATGAACAGGTGACATGAGTGAAGCTAATGAACTGAACATGGACGTGAGGGGAAAACAATGTCAAAACTAGGTCGAGTCAGCCTGAGTGTGTCGGAGGCGAGCTGTTGGTTTGGTGACGTGGAGTAGATTTGAATTTTGAAATCGAAATCGTAGTTCGGAGGAGTTGGAGGTTTGGAGAGACGTGGCGGTAGGGCGGTTGGCATAAACTGATTTGTGACTGGATTGTATGGCGTCTCAGGGTGAAGATGAGGGAGATGATGAAATGGAAAATGGAGATTGGAGTCATGTATGTGGTAGTGGTAGGGCAGGAAAAGAAAGAAGGACAAAGGAAGATAATATGAGGGGAATGCAAAGTAGTAAGCGAAGTTTAGAAGGAAATAGCTCAGACGAAAATAATATAGTGTGTAAGAAGGTTGTCAGGGAGGAAACCAAAATAATTATAAAATTCAGGAAAGAAGATGAGGGTATTCAACTAAGTCCATTAAATTTATCTAGGGAACTAAAAAAGAAGTTTGGTGAGGTGATTATGGCTAAGATTCTGAGAGATGGGAATCTTTTGATTATTGTTGGGAGTGAAGAGCAGAAAAACAAAGTGTTGAGTGTTCAGAACATTTGCAAAAAAATGGTGAATGAGACAAAGATTTTGGGAGAAGCTAAAATAGCTAGAGGGGTCATTTATGGAATACCGGTGGAAGAAGATCTAGAAAAGTTCAGACGTAGTATTAGTGGAAATGAGATAAACAAAATTAAAAGATTAATGAGAACAGTGGAAGGAAAGAGAGTGGAAAGCCTGTCAGTAATGTTAGAATTTCAAGGAGAAGTTCTTCCGGAAAGGATCAGAGTGGGATGTATGGTCTTTCCTGTTAGGCCATACAATTCTCCTCCGCTTAGATGTTATAAGTGTCAGAGATATGGACACATAGCAGCAGCATGTAAGGGGAAACAAAGATGTCCAAAGTGTGGAGGGGAGCATGGATATGAAGAGTGTAAAAATGAAAAGGATATTTGCTGTAACTGTGGAGGGCAACACAGGGTGACTTATGGAGGTTGCGAAGTTAGAAGAAAAGCAGTGGAAATAGAACAAGTTAAAGTTGCTCAAAATATAAGCTATGCAGAAGCTGCAAAGAGAATGAAGAAGCCAAGACAGGTGTCAGGGGAAAATCAAATAAATACAACATTAGAACAAAGACAAATGAGAACAGATACAGTGGTGACAGCTGAGATGAATACAACATCAGAACAAAGACATATAAGAACAGATACAGGGTTGACAGCTGAGAAGATTATGTTGTTCATTGCATATGTCATTAACTGTACAGAGCAAGTTAAATATAAAACAGAAAAAATCAAAATAATAGTGAAAGGAGCAGAGAAATTCTTTGGGATAAAGGACATATCTTGGGAGCACATAAATAAAAAGTTGGGGGGAGAAGGGAAGACAGGAGGACAGGAAGACAGAACATAATGAACATCCTGCAGTGGAATGCCAGGAGTTTGATTGCAAATGGACAGGAGTTTAAAGGATTTATTAAAGAATTTAAAAAAGATTTAGATATTATATGTATTCAGGAAACTTGGCTTAAACCTAATTTAGATTTTGTTATTAAAGGATATGAAAGTGTTAGAAGAGATAGAGAGGGAGGGTCTGGAGGAGGATGTATAATATTTATAAAAAAGGGAGTTCAATTTAGAGTAATAGCTAAAGGAAAAGAATTAGAATACATTATTATTGAAATTTGGACAACAAAAGGGAACATTAAAATAATAAATTTTTATAATCCATGTAAAAAACTATCTCTAGAGTTAATGGAGGAATTTGGGAAGTATTTAGAGGGTAAAGTGATTTGGTGTGGGGACTTTAATGGGCATAACTCATTATGGGGCAGTCATAATGATCAGAATGGGGAAGTAATTGAAGAAATAATGGATGTAAAAAATTTGGTAATATTAAATGATGGGAGTGGAACAAGAGTTAATTTTAGAGAGAATACAGAGTCAGCCATTGATTTAACGATAGTGTCAAATTCTTTAGCATGTAAAAGTTTATGGAAAGTACTTAAAGAAACGACTATAGGAAGTGATCATTACCCTATTATGATAGAAATTCAAATGCATATAGAGAAATATTGTATGAATGAGATGGAAAAATGGTGTTTTAGATCTGCAAATTGGAAACTTTTTAGGAATAATAGTGAATTAAAAATACGAAAAGTGGATGTAAATAGTAGTATTGAGGATTTGAATCTTAATATATGTAAAGCTATAGTAGAAGCGGCTCATCAAACTATAAGGATAAAAGGCGGGAAAAAGGAAAGGAAGTTGGTACCATGGTGGACAATAGAATGTACTGCAGCTATTAAGAAACGAAATAAAGCGTTTAAAGTATTAAAAAAAAATCATAACTTTCAGAACTTGAATGAATACAAAAAATTACAGGCGATGGTAAGAAGAACTATTAAAAATATAAAAAGAGATTATTGGAGGAGTTTTTGTAACTCAATAGGGAGGGAGACAGAAATATCTAAGGTATGGACAATGATTAAAAGAATGAAAGGAATTAAAAGAGTGAATGGATATCCAGTATTAAATAATGGAGAAATAGCAGCAGTGACAGATAAAGATAAGGCAGAGATGTTAGCAAAAGTGTTGGTTAAAATTCATAGTTCTGAAAATATCAGTTTAGAAGGGAAAAAAGGGCGAGAAAAAACAATTCTGGAAAATAAGGAGCTTTTGGAAAAAATGGTAGAATCGGATGATGTATTGAATATGTCATTTACAATAATGGAATTAAATAGGGCACTTAAAAAATATAAATTAACAGCACCAGGGAAAGATCAGATTTGTTATGTAATGATCAGTAATTTAAGTGAATTTTCTAAAAACATTTTATTGGAATTGTATAATCGAATTTGGGAGGAGGGAGAAATACCAAAAAGTTGGAAAGAAGCTGTGGTTATACCAATTAGAAAGCCAGGGAAAGATGACTCCAAACCAGAAAATTATAGACCAATAGCTTTAACATCCAATATATGTAAAATAATGGAGAGAATGATAAATGAAAGATTGTTATATTATATAGAAAGTAAAGGACTTCTATCAAAGGTTCAAAGTGGATTTAGAAAAGGGAGGAGTACAATGGATCCAGTAATATGTCTAGAGCATGAAATTAGGAAGGCTCAAGTAAATAAAGAGAGTGTAGTAGCAGTATTTTTTGATATTGAAAGAGCGTATGATATGATGTGGAGGGAAGGGTTATTAGTTAAAATAAGAAGAATGGGTATAAGTGGTTGCATGTTTAAATGGATTAAAACATTTTTAGAAGGAAGAAAAATACAAGTGAGAATAGGGAAGGAATATTCTGAAAATTTTAATATAGAAAATGGGACACCACAAGGAAGCATAGTAAGTCCAGTATTATTTTCTGTCATAGTAAATGATATGTTTAAGGAATCAGAAGGTGGAATGGGTTGTTCACTTTTTGCTGATGATGGCGCAATGTGGAAAAGAGGAAGGAATTTAAAATTTATAGTAAAGAAGCTACAGGAAGCAATTTCAATGGTGGAAAAGTGGTCATATAAATGGGGATTTAGGTTTTCGGTGGAAAAAACTAAAATAATGTTTTTTACAAGGAAAAGAGTGGATGGAGAAATGAAGTTGAAAATATATGGTCAGGAATTGGAAAGAGTTAAGGAATTTAAATTTCTTGGGGTATGGTTGGATGAAAGAATGACTTGGGGTATACACATTAAGAAAATAATAGATAAATGTAGGAAGGTTTTGAATATAATGAGATGTTTAGTTGGTACTGAGTGGGGGGCTGATAGAAGGTCATTGAAAGCTATTTATACAGGTTTAATTAGGTCAGTATTGGATTATGGGAGCATAGTATATAATTCAGCTGCAGATACAAATCTACAAAAGTTAAATACTATACAATATCAGGCTTTAAGAATATGTACAGGTGCCTTTAAAACATCTCCTATAGCAGCATTACAGGTGGAAATGGGTGAAATGCCTCTAAAAATGAGAAGGGAACAATTATCCTTAAACTATTGGTCAAAATTACAAGGACAGAAAAAAGATAATCCAACAGTAAAAGTATTAGAAACAGGGTGGGAAAAAGAAAAAATTAAAAGTTATGGTACAATAGTAAAAGTTAAAATTAGGGAAAAACATTTAGATAAAATAGATATAAGTCAAATGATTCCATTACATACAGTTCCACCATGGATAATACCTGAAGCAAAAGTAGATTTAGCATTATTAGAAAAGAAGAATAGAAATAATTTTAGTTTGAATAAATATATTGTACAGGAACATATAAACCAATATTATAATTATGTACATATATATACTGATGCATCAAAAACTTTAGATGATAGGATAGGGATAGGTATGATTGTACCGCAATTTAAAATTAAAGTGGGGAAAAGGGTAAGTGATGGAGTATCAGTATATACTGGAGAAATGATTGCAGTACTTTTAGCAGTTCAATGGATAGAAGAGGTTAAACCATTAAAATCAATTATATGTTCAGATTCAAGTTCTTCATTAGTTAGTATACAAAATAGTAAGTCAGAAAGTAGACCAGATGTATTAATAGAAATAGAACAAACACTATATAGAATTAATATGATGGGGCTTATAGTTCATTTTATATGGGTACCAGCGCATTATGGAGTTGAGGGAAATGAAATGGCAGATAGAATGGCAAAACAGAGTGTTAAACGAGGAATGATTGATATTAATGTAAGAATGAGTGTAAAAGAAGTAAAGGGTATTATAAAACAAAAAATGGAAGAGAGATGGCAAAAGTTATGGGAGGAAGAAAGAAAAGGACGTTGGTTGTTTAGAATACAAAGGAAAATAGGGAAAATGAGAAGAACAGAAAGAAGTAGGAGAGAGGAGATCATTATAACAAGACTTAGAATTGGACATAATGGATTAAATAAAAACTTATATATGATAGGAAAACATCAATCAGGGAAATGTGAGTGTGGGGAAGATGAAACAATAGAACATGTAATGATAAATTGTAGGAATTATCAGGATCAGAGAAATAATTTAATTAGAAAACTTAGAAGGATGAAAATGAAATTAGATATAGTAGAATTATTGCAAAAAGAATCAGGAAACAGATGTTATCAAGTAATTTTTTATTATTTAAAACAGTGTAGGTTATATAATAGAATTTAGTATAGATATATATTATATATAGATATAGAGTATATAAATGAGGGTATATGAGTAGGGAATATGTAAAAGTGTAGGTATAAGTAGATATATGGGGCTATAGATGAGTGTATATATATATATTGAAGGGTATATAGGGATAAAGATAGGTGTCATGTGATCCACACTCCATGTCAGTGGGTGGCGGTAATGCTGCTAAAAGTTGTTTGCCAACCGCCATTAAAAAACCCGAAAGAGAGAGAGAGAATGTCAAAACTAACAAGAACTCCAAAACCTGGGGGGTATTCCTAGAAGCGGGCTTAGCGGAAAGCCTGGGTTATTTCGCTACTTCTGGCTAAATTTAGCGAGAGTGCCGTTCCATAAAGGTGGCTTATTTGAACGCCGGCTGAGTAACCATGGTAATTTATGCTGCTGATCTAGCCTGGTCCCGGGCAGGCTAAAGTTGAAGCTTAGCTTAGCTGCAACTCAAAAAATGTCCGACCAGCTGAAACAGACTCCGGAAAGAAATGTTCACCTAGAATTCTGCGCTCCCGCAACTCATGTCTTGTCTAAAAAACGAAAAAATCAATCAGTCGGTGCCAGTGCAACTAAAGAAACGCAACTATACACACGTATTGAACATGAAATTAAATGAGAGAGAACATGGTATTCATTAAAACGAATCAACACCTAACAAACATCCGATCTACACCCACGTAGGACCAGACTCAGAAAAATGGGGGACAGGTAATAATGTTAATGATACAAATTATTGAAAGCTCCTTTTAAAACAGTCAAGGACACTGTACAAACAAGATATTAGATAAAACGCAGGAATTAAAACATCATACCATATTAAAAATACACAGAACGGAGCAATCACTGTAGGTAAGCAAAGTTAAACGGATGGGTTTTGAGTTAAGACTTGAACAGAGGGTGAGTGTCATTATTGCGAATGTCGGGGGCGGGGGCGTACTGTACCCATGTACGCATCCAAGGCAAGGCAATTTGTAGAGCACAATTCGTACACAAGGCAATTCTAAGTGCTTTACAGCTACATAAAATCACAAGAAGGCAATAAAATCATTCCAAAAAACTAAAAAAATCATTAATTAATTAATTTAAAAGTGAAGAGTGCAGATAAAATACTTTCAGGTGTCATATGCACATCTAAATAGAACTTTCAGTCTGGATTTAAACATTGTCACATTGTCCAGGCCCCTGCTGGACCCGTGGAGGCTGACTATGTACACCGAAAATTTTTCCATATCCTAAATGAACAGGTACACTTGGGGATAATTGTCCATAGACTCTGAACTGGATTTCTCATTTTGAAAAATACCACATCAACCCCTTTGAGTAATGCTGAGCAATGTTACATTAATGCCCTGTGAAACCTCATTATTGACTCCTTTCCTCCGTGCATACAGATGATCTGTGATGGAGGTCATTTAATTTCCAACATTGAGGCTAAATGGCCGGGATCAGTGCATGATTCTCGGATCTTCCGAGCATCTTCACTGGCACAGAGGTTTGCACAAGGCGCGAGAATTTTACTTACCCGAAGGAGTGTACTTTTGAAGTAAGGTGTAGCATAGGCAGAATTTTGGTAATGTAATGAGAGGTCAGGTGTAGAGGTCATCTTAAGGAATTTAAAGTGCTCGTCATACTTTATCATAGATAGCCATATAAGGCAAATATTGCATCAAATTGCCTACAGTCTTAACACATGTATATCCATCCAACATTTCTCTTATTCTGCAGAAGAGTTCAGTGGTGTCCTGCTTGGGGACAGAGGCTATGCATGCTGGCCGTACCTCCTCACGCCATATCCTGATCCAGGAACAAGGGCGGAGAGGGCATTCCACCATACACATGCTACAACAAGGGCACGGATAGAAATGACCTTTGGCCAAATTAAATACAGGTTCATTGCTTAAAGGGATAATCCGGAGTAAAATGCACTTTAGATCAATTTACGGGATGTTTGGAGTACATACGTTGAGTTGACATCAAAATCATGTCATTCGGATGTGTTTTGAGAATTTCGATTTGACCGTTTTTAGCCAAAAGTCGTTAGCCTGGAGGTGACGGGGGCATATCATGTCACCGCTACAAAACGCTACTTTTATACCTCTTCTACAGCTCCAAACAACATAACACTTACGTGGTAGTGAGTAGAGGGTCCCTAAAGCCAAACCGAAGTGTCCCGAGGTCTTCATGTGGTCGGATATAGAGTCCAGAATGAATTTAATCAAGCCAGTACCTGCTCTCAATCAGAGCCTCTTCCGTCAACAAGAGGCTATCTCACGCGAGACATCACGTCACGTGAGTCCGTAGTTGATTGCTGAGTGTGGAGTAACTCGCTCTGGAAAGTCACAATTTCATTGCCGTTTTTTTTACAAACATAGTCCAGTATTTCTTTCGAAAGTGAAATGAAGTTGTATGCAACAGCAATGCCTAGCTTGCTAACAGGTTGGAATTTTGAAATGTCACGTGACGTGATGTCTCGCGTGAGATAGCCTCATGTTGACGGAAGAGGCTCTGATTGAGAGCAGGTACTGGCTTGATTAAATTCATTCTGGACTCTATATCCGACCACATGAAGACCTCGGGACACTTTGGTTTGGCTTTAGGGACCCTCTACTCACTACCACGTAAGTGTTATGTTGTTTGGAGCTGTAGAAGAGGTATAAAAATAGCGTTTTGTAGCAGTGACATGATATGCCCGCGTCACCTCCAGGCTAACGACTTTTGGCTAAAAACGGTCAAATCGAAATTCTCAAAACACATCCGAATGACATGATTTTGATGTCAACTCAACGTATGTACTCCAAACATCCCGTAAATTGATCTAAAGTGCATTTTACTCCGGATTATCCCTTTAAAGTTCTCAGGCACCATGGCTGACTATTGATAGAGCTATCTTAAATTAATATTATACTTCATATTTTATACATTTTGTATTGTGGACAACTTTTCAGGCTCAAGTCTTTTCTTCGTCGAGTCCCCCAAAAAGAGCATTAAACATCTGCAGCTCATCCAGAACGCTGCTGCTAGAGTTTTAACCCGGACTAAGAGATCTGAACACATCACAGCAGCTTTAAAATCTTTACTCTGGCTTCCAATCAGTCACAGAATAGATTTTAAAAGCCTGCTGATGGTTTACAAATCCCAGAACGGTTTAGGCCCAAAATACATCTGTGATATGTTCAGAGAATATAAAGCCAGCAGAGCTCTTAGATCCAAGGACTCAGGTCAGCTGGTCCAGTCCAGAGTCCAGACTAAACATGGAGAAGCAGCATTTAGCTGTTATGCTGCAAACAAGTGGAACAAACTGCCAGTGGAGATTAAACTTTCACCAAATGGAGACATTTTTAAATCCAGGTTAATAACATTTCTGTTCTCATGTGTCTATGCATGAAATATGCACGGTATCTTTGAACATATCTTGACTGTTGCTTGTTTTTAAATTCATTTAAATGATTTTATTTGTTTCTCTTTTAAACAGATGATTTATAACTTTCCACAGGTTTAGGTCATGGCACCCCACTGTGAATATAAATGTAAAAAACACATTTCTAACACTTTGCATGAACCGTACAATAATGACAAGTTTGAGTTCAAGTTGTGTTAAATTGTTTAATTATTATTACATGTTTCTCAAGCTGTGGAGAGAAAACAGAATTAAATACAGTTCACGACACGAAATTCTCCTTTATCTGAATTTATACTAACATCCATCTCCAGTTTCATAATCTCTAGCTTGATCTTTTTTATCGTCAGTTTCTTGTGTTCCATATCTAGTTTGGTGCTCTCTTTATTGGACAAACACATTTCTTCAAAGGCTACTTACCACTCTGAAATATGTTCCTGTACTTTACCTTCACCTGCTGCCAGGTACGCTTTTGGCTGTTAAGATAGGAAAGGAAAGGAGCGGCTGCGCTCTTCAATGAGCTGCGCCCCCCCCCGTTCCAGTTCCATGTTACTGGAACTGTAATCTCGTTATGCTGTAAGGTGTAATGACAATAAATTCAATTCATTCATTCATTCATTCAATTCATAGCTCCTGTTGAGATGTAACAGTGAAAAATTAATATGTGGGTCTCACACTCACGATAATACAGTCACAAAGTATGATGATGCGTGTCGATTATTGGGTTATTAAAGTTCCTATAGCATGAAAATAAATGGAGGCTTTTATATATTTTTATAGGCTTTAGTGGTCCCCTAATACTTTATCTGAATTTTTTTCCCCAAAATTCTGAATTACAGCCAGTCCCAAAAATGAGCTTTCCTTAGGATCCTCAGAATGAGCTGTTTAGTGGGGGTGTGGCCTTACTCACGCCCGTTGTACCTTGCGCAAATGTTTTGTGAATCGCTATGGCACGTAGATGGCATGGCAGCCCTATGCCGTAAAACTAGCGAAACCTGTTGATATGAGCTTACTTTGACAATATGACGAACTAGTTAGTGAACAACTCTCCTAACAGTCAAACATCAAGCAAGTGCTACACAAGACACAGCAAAAAAGGCGTGCGTGAAGGGGAAAGCAGGAGTGAGGATTTTGACATTCTCAGCTGATTGCTCTGGTTTGCAAAAATGCACGTAGCGTGAGTCATTTCAATCAGGGGAAAGGCATATATCGTGCGCGCCATAACACCAACAGCAGGACGGCTATCAAAACAACAAATAAGTACACAACACTCGCGTTACAGTACAAGAGGTGTCCACTTGCATACCTCATGCTATTTACTATTACATTAGCGACAGTGACCGAGCTATTAGCTGCAGAGCTAACGACACAGACAGACTGACCGTTTTGACTTTGGAACCATGAATGAATCATTATCCTGATGAAATGCACTGAATTTGCGGATTCATTCTTCTTCAGGAAGCTTGAAGTAGGGGGTTTTGGTCTAAAATGAGCGAGCTAACCATCTCATGGGCATGCAAACACCTCCAACAGCCCAGTTGACAGAGATAAGAGCGTGCAGATGCTATTAGCTGCATAGCTAACCGTTAGCTAACGTTAGCTGCTAACGATACAAACCCTTTCCTGTGGTAACAAGCTATGTAACTATACTGTACATACAGGAAAGCAACACAATAATAGAGCGTTAAATTACTTACTCGGGAATGAGATCCTTCCCCAAGTAAGGGGGCGAATGGAGCAGGAGATTGACAGGCGGATCGGTGCGGTGTCCGCAGTGATGCGGGCTTGGCTCTGCACTGGCCAGTCGTGGTGAAGAAGGAGCTGAGCCATAAGGCGAAGCTCTCATTTACCGGTCAATCTATGTTCCAACCCTCACCTATGGTCACAAGCTGTGGGTAGTGACCGAGAGAACGAGATCGAGAATACAAGCGGCTGAAATGAGTTTCCTCCGCAGGGTGTCTGGGCTCTCCCTTGGGCTCGGTATTAGCCCAAGTTCTGGAAACATTCGTCTGTGAAATATTTGGCGCACACATACACAAATCTCTTCGGTTCTGTCGTCACTTTCCCAGAAAAAAACAAAATCTGTCCACTGGCTCTTTAGAGGTTCTGATGCAGGAGCTCTAAACAGATTTTTTACATCGATATACAGCGCAATGAGCTGGCCAAAGAGCTGTGGGCGGGGAAAGGCAGTTTATTGGCTCTGGGTGGAGACAACCTCCACGTCATAACAGGTGCCACGTCATAACAGGCAGCTTTCCCGATCAGGCCACCTGCATGGTCACATTTCCAAAGGCGGAGAATAATTTCCAGTGCATGGTTTAGGTCTATCGTCATTTTTAGCCACTGGGGGACCGCAGGCAGGCTAGAGGAACTCATATTAATGTTAAACAACCTTAAAAAGTGAAAATTTCATGCCATGGGACCTTTAATAAACTGAGCAGGGCCAGTATATTTGTACTGTAGCCTACATCGCATACAGAGACAATTCAGCATGCTTTATGTAAACACATTATAACACAAAGAGGAGAGCATAAATACATGAGGACGGTAAAATAAATGTCTAACAATTGAAACTTTCAGAACTTACGCGTTTAGTTTGTCTGCAGTTGTTAGCCATGCCGTTTCTTCGCTTTATTGATCACAGCTGTATATTACCATTTCTGGTGATGACACTTTTAAAATCCTCATACAGCTCCATCAGCATTATTTGTTCAGCTGCCGAAAAAATAACAGCGCTTGTCTTGCTCTCCTTTTCACACAGATCTCCGTTTTTCCACCATCCACTCGTCAGGGCTTCTTACGTTCCTCGTGCACTCGCACTAAGCTAGGCTATGTAAGCCTCGCTTGGATTAGCCTCACCGAGATGCAGCTAAAATATCTTCGAGGAACGACTTGAGGCTTAAATGGGAGATGGCGCTAGTTCAAGCGACGCTTACCGGCTATAGCCTGGCTTTCTTTGGCTACTTTCTAGGAATACCCCCCTGAAGACCTGAAATCTAAAACATGATGAAACGTAAAACTAAAAACATGGCAGAACCCACAGACATGACAAATACTAGGCTATGTTACCAGATGTGCTTCTGGTGTTCACTTTACTCTGCCTTTACCAAGAACTAATGCACTAAAGAAGACTACAATATATAGAGCTATAACGTACTGGAATTAGCTCCCATTACATTTAACCATGATAAACAATAAACTAAGCGAAGCAGTAATTAAATTTTTAGTGTTTAGAGTGTTTAGAATTAAATATTTTTGTTGTTTAGTTTTTTTTTTTGTCAACAAATTATGGGTTGAATTGCATTATATCTCAGATCTGTTTTGTCAGATTTATTTATGTTTTTAATTGTAATGATTTTAATTTATTTTATTGGATTAGTGGTTTGAAGTGTGAATATTTGGACCCCAGGAAGAATAGCCTTCACTGTGGTGAGGACTAATGGGGATCTGTAATAATAAGGTTTTTAACAGTGACTGCTAACATGTTCTTCTCACATTTATTTATTTATTCATTATTTTTAATTATTTTATTTGGGCTTAATTGGGCTCATTTGAATGGATGAATAAAGTATTTTCTATTCTGTTCTAAATCAACAAAAAAAGCTAGCTTGCTTAGCCTCCTTTCTACAAACAAATGTGTGATGTGTTTAACGGTGACAGTGTTTCCACAGCTTTTCTGATTGAAGATAGGGTTAGAAATGCTTGTGGTAATAAGGCAATACAATTAGGCTATATTAGTGGTTTACCCAGTCAGTAGAAAGAGGAGACAGTGTAACTAAGCAGTAGAACTTTGTTGTATGTCACTAACATCACAGCCACAGCTGAAACTGACACAGGTTTACTAAATTGAAATACCATTATTCAATGAAGCATAACATTTCTTCAGGCTTAATAAGATTGCAGTTATTCATCTAGTGGTGTGTTTGCATCAGCTGTTTGCAAAATCTTTTACATAGATGATGATTAACATCCAAAGTATTGTAGGTTTACATCGCAAGTAATGGATCTATCCCAGGATCTGCACTAGTGTTTTTGAGTATTTACTACCTATGCACTGCCAAATGGTAAGGAACTGTGTTGCACCTTGGACATATAACACTCATTTACCACCCTGAGGTACTATTCACAGCTAAGTGTGTCCCACAGTTCACCATGGTTTCAATCTGCACACCACTCTAATTCCGTTGTAACTGGAAATATAATTTTTGCGACTCCTGGTAGATTCCTTTGGTCATTATGGAAATTAACTACTTATAGGTTGAATTTGACACCTCTGATGTAGGGGTTGGTGCCATCTTGTCACTGCAGGCCGCAGATGACCAGAAACTTCACCAGAAGTGACCAGAAACTGCTTTCTTCTCTTGACATCTCTCCCCAACTGAGAGAAATTATGATGTTTGGAACTGGGAGCTGCTGGCAGTTAAGTTGGCCTTGAAGGAGTGGCGCCACAGGCTTGAGGGGGAAAAAGGTGCCTTTTTTGGTTTGGACTGACCACAAGAACCTCAAGACAAACCAGGTGGTCCCTGTTCTTCCCAAGGTTCAATTTCTCCCTTTCCTATCGTCCTGGTTCTCGCAACATCAAACCTGATGCCCTGTCCAGCCAGTTCATGGGGAAGGATGATTCTGCTCCTGTTCCTGACACCATCCTTCCAGCTCCTCACTTGGTTGAAACTGTTACCTGGGAAGTTTAGGAGAGAGTCGAGCTGCCTTGGAGGATCATCCCGGTCCCAGTTCATGTCCTCCAGATCGACTGTTTGTCCCTGAGCCCCTAAGATCAGATGTTCTCCAATGGGCACACAGCTCCAAACTCACCTGCCACCAGGAATTTAGCGCACTACAAAAGTCCTGCAACGTAGGTTATGGTGGGGAACCCTGAAGGAGGTTCCCCACCATAACCCTGAAGGAGGTTCCCCACCATAGCATTTGTGCATTTGTGAATGCCTGTCCTGTCTGTACTCAGCACAAACCCTCACGCCATGCTCCTGCTGTGCTCCTGCAACCTCTGCCTGTACCGCATCAACCCTGATCGCACATCTCCCTGGACATCTTCCAGCTCCATGGTCTCCCTACTGATGTGGTCTCTGACCAGGGGGCCCCAATTCACATCAGTTTTCTGGAGGGAGTTTTGCACCCTCATTGGGGAAACTGTCAGCCTGTCGTCTGAGGAAAGGTCCTGGGTTCCAGCTTTTAGCAATTTCCACCGTTCTCATCTGGATCAGCATTCCAGGACCTCCACACTTGCTAAAGACAGCCCCTCTGTTTGTTCCTCTATGGCCCTGGGGCACATTGAAGAGGATCTGTTGTCTGATGAAGATGATGCACTTCCACATACTGAGGAAGAGGAGGTGAAGACACACGTTTCTGATTGGTGTTTTTTTTTTGTTCAACAGCTTTTTCAGGCTTGGGATACAGGGTTTGTTACTGAGGAAGCACCTCAATATTCTTGTTGGAAAAATATTCACCACACAGAAGCAAATGTAATCTGCCACAAACTCAGTCATGGCACTGATATCATCTTCATGTGGCTCACAGAGTGCATCCCAGTCTGTGGACTCATCCTCAACCTCCTGTGA
This sequence comes from Odontesthes bonariensis, assembly GCF_027942865.1. NCBI lineage: Eukaryota > Metazoa > Chordata > Actinopteri > Atheriniformes > Atherinopsidae > Odontesthes > Odontesthes bonariensis. The sequence goes on along the minus strand of NC_134525.1, from coordinate 28,097,771 downwards.
AGATTTCTTCAAAGTTCGTACAGTGACAGGCAAAGTGAGAACCAGATTATGGTCTGATTTTCCAAGTGAAGGCAGAGCAGATGAGCTGTATGCATCTTTCATATTTATATAGAATAAATCTCCAGGAATTGCCATGAATTCATTGGGATGTGTTTGTAGCCTGAAGACTGAGCTGATGATGGCATAGGCTGTGTCAGCAGTGGCGACAAGTAATATATACACTGCAACCAGAATATAACAGGCAATCTTTCTGGGTAGATAATACGGGCATAAACTCACATGTAGCAATTCTATGCCTTATGTACAGATCGTCTCCCTTACATTGATATGCCCAGGATTACACCCTCTGTTTTTAAAAAGCACTGCGATAACTCCACCTTTGCCTTTTCCGCTGCTCCTAATGTCTCTTATATGCTGTCATGCTTGAAAGAATAGTGTGATTCCCATAATTTTTCTTGTTTATGTGCTGTCATAGCTTTCTAGTCAGCAATCGGAGTGGTGCGCCAAGTCTACTTTTTCTCAAGAGAAGACCTCCCCCAAGAGAAAGCCCTGCTTTGCTTGAAAACAATAACAACTATTAGAAGTTATGAATTGTACAAAGCTTATCTAGAGGTACCCAAGGATAAGAATTAAATGACTGAAAATACCACTCCCTCTTTAAGCCAAGGGATATTTTGACCAAAGCTTGTCTCATGTAACTATCTGATAAGACCTCAGGAAATTGTCACAGCCTGTTTAAAAAGAGCATAACATGTCTCCTTTAAATTAACATTTACTTGAATTCTAGAACTTTTCTAAATATTTTCAGTATAGATTATCTGATATATAGGCTCAGTGCCATTTTCTGCATAGGGCTAAATGTAGAGCATGTGATGTAGATAGGTACAAAGAATCATGGATTTCAGTGACCCCTAATTGAAGATTTGTTTATTAGCATCACACCTCAGTTCAAGAACTTAACCTTGTAAAAATTAACTCAAAAGAGTAAAATTTCATTGTAAGCCAACTAGAGGCAGACTTGGGTGAGTGTTCATACATAAACGGACAGTCGCACACATAAACAACCAAAAAATCAGAGGTGGAATTTTTAAACTGGAAGTCCAGACATTACTTTTCCCTCATTGAGATAAAAGGCAAGAATGTATATGTCTTTTTCCATGTCAGCTGCATGCAATTCTAATCTCATGACGCACCTCTCATCATCAAAACTACAAAACAAGAATGCCAATGTTGATGAGCCTAAACCCAGGTGCAGCTAACAAGAGCTCCGCCATCCAAGCAGCCGAAGCTTGATTTTTCTGCTCCACAAAAACGTGACACAGACTGAACTAAACAGACCGATAGCCAGGCATATTGTTGAGAACATGCTGCTGTTATCAGCAGTTGAGTTGGATTTCTTCGGAGTTCTCATTGTCAAAATACTGGTGAGAGGAGGCGTGGGCATGCAGAAAGATGTTTTCCAAACACAAATGACTGTTTTTTGTATACAATTTTTGCTTGTACCTATAGCCAACACAAAACACTGTAAAGCAACCAGGTTTCAATTCCTCATTCATTCAATCACATCCATTTTCATCATTTTATCATTATTCCCACTCTCATCATCAACACACCAGTATTACTCTGGGGCTGTTGGTCTGGCAGTTGCGTTCCCATGGCAACAACTGAAGTGATGTAGAGTGTTTTAGCTGCTACAGTCTAAAGATAGAGCCCTTACAAAAACAACAGTGGGGCACCCCAACCACAGTAATCAGTTTCAACAACAGATGAAGGAAGAGAGGTTACAGCAGAAAATGCACGAGACTGACTAAAATGGCACACAAAGACAACATTTTGTTAACAATTGTCACTTTTACCGTGGAATCTGTCTCAATATAGAAACAGTGCAACAGTCTTTCTTTTTTTTTTCTCAACACATTTATCACCAAACACAGCAAAACCATGTGCCCATTGGTGCCTGGATGGAGAAGGGAAAACTCTCAACTGTATAAACTCAAACACTGTAGTCCATTTATGCCGAGATACGCCAGCTGGCACCTTGCATTGCCAAGATGTGGGTGTGATATTGTGTGTGTGTGGCCATCTTCATGGCCTCAGCACACTCCTGCAAATATAGACAAAATTATTATGCCCTACAGCTATGTTAATCAGCCTCATCTGGTAATGTTCCCTTAACCACTTTGATCCACCTTTCCCCCTGCAGCCGAGCAAGAGCCCGACCCTGCCACCACCTTACAGTCCAAATGATTACTCACATGATGACATCATACCTTAATATATCCTTATGATGGACTTGGAAGTGAGCAAGCCTTCCCACAGTACCCTCTGCCTCTAAATGTGCCGCAGAGTGTTTCATGTCTTGGCGCTCCACAACAAAGACACAGTTGGTATAGGGTGGCAGAAGCTACATCAATCACCATAGACTACACTAGTTACATAGGCAGTTAAGACTCGGGGAGACCAAGGAGACTCAAGTCAATTTTCTAAATAAAACACTGGATGCATAAACAAACCATATGGTTATAGGAAAACCAAGGACAGCAAGAAGTTCAGATCAATGATTTGCCCAAGGCTGCAGAACTGTTTGCCATAATTAATAAATAAAAAGATCTCATTATCTCTTTAGATAACGAAGCTTGTTTTGTAGCATTAACAGCTAAATCATTTCATTATCTTGAAATAACAAGGATTGTTACGTTGTAATAATGGATAAATTTATGCCGTTATCCAGAGGCAACAAGGCTTGTTTTCTCAGGATAATGGGTTAATGATTAAAGGCGTAGTAAATTAAGTTTTCCCGTCACCGCAAACACTGTGATGGACTGAAGGGCAACTACTAGCTGAAGCGGGGTTGGTTAAACTCTTATCTATGCCACAAATGACACATTTTGTTATTTACTTACCAAGTGCAGCAGACTGCACGAGATCCTTCCCCAAGTGGAGGAGTTCAAGTATCTCGGGGTCTTGTTCACGAGTGAGGGACGAATGGAGCAGGAGATTGACAGGCGGATTGGTGCGGCGTCTGCAGTGATGCAGGCTCTGCACCGGCCCGTCGTGGTGAAGAAGGAGCTGAGCCAGAAGGCGAGGCTCTCAATTTACCGGTCAATCTATGTTCCTATCCTCACATATGGTCACGAGCTGTGGGTAGTGACCGAAAGAACGAGATCGCGAATACAAGCGGCCGAAATGAGTTTCCTGTGCAGGGTGTCTGGGCTCTCCCTTAGAGATAGGGTGAGAAGCTCGGTCATCCGGGAGGGGCTCGGAGTAGAACCGCTGCTCCTCCGCTTCGAGAGGAGTCAGATGAGGTGGCTCGGCATCTGGTTAGGATGCCTCCTGGTGAGGTGTTCCGGCCCCGTCCCACTGGTAAGAGGCCCCGGGGAAGACCCAGGACACGTTGGAGAGACTATGTTTCTCGGCTGGCCTGGGAACGCCTCGGGGTCCCCCCAGAAGAGCTGGAGGAAGTGGCCGGGGACAGGGACGTCTGGGTTTCTCTGCTCAAGCTGCTGCCCCCGCGACCCGATCCCCGGATAAGCGGAAGATGATGGATGGATGGATGGATGGAGTGCATCAGACAGAATTAGAAACTCATGCCTTGACTTAATCGTATAGAACTTCCTCAGCGATAATGAATCGTGAAATTAGAGGTTAACACAGAGAACACAAATTTTTAAGATCACTATTATCACGTTGTGATCTTGAGAAATCAAACCACGAGTTTCATTGAGAAAACAAAATAAATTAACTTAATATCACTTTTTATCTTGAGATAATGGTATTAAAATAAATATTTGCGGCTGCTCTTGGCCTCTGGAGTGATCCCAGATCAAGCCTTGAGTATTTCTTATCTGAAGTCCTGCATATATTTGTACTTACATATATAGTCTGAAACTTTTACAGCGCCAGCTGTTAAGGTCTGGTAGTTTCTCTCATTACTTCTGTGCGTTTTCCTCCTTTTTTTGTTTCCCCTGTTTGTCTGTGCTTCTTCCAAGGTGGGGCGGATTGTGTGGCATGCTGATTACTCACTGTGGCTCATCCCTCCAGCAGGTTTAAGTTCTGGTTTGCTCTCTGATTTTCAGTATCTTGTTAATTTACAGACAGGAGGTCCCTTATCTTTCAGTATTTTTGCTCAATGAGGATGTTGTGAAACCTATCCAAACTTACCTCTTGTCTCTCTCAGGAAACATTTTTACTCAAATGGATGTTTGAATTCACTGGTTCACCTCCAACCACCTGGCTTGGAAAAGCATAAAAAACAGTCATCTTTGTTGCATCCAAAATAATAAAAAAAATATGTTAAATATTATATTCACATAAAGCATGACATCCCTCACAAACGGTCAGTATTGCCTTGTGCCAAATTTAGGTGTGATTCCCATGCTTATAAACATGCATGCACATGAATCACAGTTGCATTTTGTGGCAATACTCACAATTTAATCACAATTGATTGTTTTTGGGGAACCAAAGTATAACTTAAGAAACCTGTTATCAACCATTTTAGTTAAACTATTTTGTGAGTTCTGATAACAGGAATATGCAACTACTTATTAGAGAAAACACAAGAATCAGCATTGAACAAAGAAATTAATTGAAAGGCTATTCACGTGCACAGAAAGGTCAAACTGGGCATTGTAATGATAATGTGATAAAAGACAGTAGACACAAAAAACCCCCAAAAAACAGCTTTATTTTAACTGCTGTGTTGAGTTGGGTGGACAGAGAAAGGGATGATCTAAAACGCTCAGGTTGGGAATTAATTAACCTATGACATGATGGATTACTTATGAATTAACTTCTTGCAGTGATCATGTGATTACGTCCACTGCTAGGATGAATGTTTTCGAGCTTTGATGTCTTTTTCTACTTTGCAGAGTTTTTATCGTACAGCTGGCAAACACCGTTTCCTTACAGTAAAAACCCTAATTTTGTTGACCAGCCATACAATATAATCTGATTTCCATGAGTTATTAAAGTTAGAGAGTGTTTGCTCAGATTAACATAGACGTCTTAGGTTGCCAAAGATTGAATTCTAAATTGGCAAGACTAACAAGGTAAAAAAGCGAAAAAGTGAAAGCAGAGATGCAGACACAAGACAAGTAATACTTTACTAATCCCTGAAAGAAAATATATTGCTGCTGTCTAAATTATTGCTATAGATAGATAATAAATTAGAATCAAATGAAAAAAATCAGTGTGTGGTTAAAATCTTCAGTGATGACTATGAATGCATTTAGGTGTTGTTTCTGTAGCTTGGCAACTTAGCTGATGAGGCTCTCTGTGGACACCATGTGGACAAAAACACAGCCAACAGTTCAACACCCAGAGTGCAAAAACATTCAGTGACATGCCAAAGCTTACACCATTTGTTGTTGACAAGTATTGCAATCCCTCCTCTTTGACTGAAATTTGGTTTAATTTTCCAGATGCAGCTGATCTGTAATGTTTTTTTTTTAATGATTCCATAATTCAGAAGTCCAGAATGCAATGAAATAAGAATATGGTTACTAAATTTAATTAAATTTCATTCAGTTCAATTCATATACTATATAAATAGTAAGACTTTGATCACATTATTTTGCTGCAGTGTAAATTTTGATGAAAGCTCTTCTATTATTATATACAGATAACAAAATAAACAAAATGAAAAATCAACAAATAAGAAAAAAACTTTAAGAAAGTTGAAGTGTATCAGAGAGAGGTGTGGTACAAATCTTTAGAGATAACTTTGAATGGATTGAGGTCATGCTTTTTGAAGTTTGGGAACAACTTAGCTGATGAGTAGACACACAGAATCACCAAGTAACACAGGTGAACTCTCCCAGTAGACAACATGGACAAGAACTCATAGACAACTGTTCAACAGTTAGGATGGAGACACTCCTTCTCTGAGATGTGTTCAGGATTACACCATCTGTTGTTATTTGGGCAAAGCTGTGCTTCGGTCAGAATGGTGTTGAGTCACATTGTCTGTGGCTTACCAGCAAAAAAAACAACAACCCTTCAAATTGACTCACCACTGTTCCTTTTTTTTAGTGAGCAAATGCCAGAGAGAGACAGCTCAGCCCTGCATCGGTGGGTTCTTACATCCGTCAAGAAGAACTCAACCTAGTCCCTACCTTGGTGTCTGGTCAGCACTAACAAAATAGTTATATTTAGTTCAGGGGCTTATCTAAAATCCTGCATCTTTGTCCATCTAAGTCTCATCTTTTCTCCCTCACTCTGACTTCTCCTCTTCTATTAATCTACACTTTCAAAATTCTTAAAGAGAAAAGAGATCCATGTCACGCAATTAAAAAAATAAAAAAAAGGTAATAAATTTGATTTAGTTTTTCTGGTGCAGCAAAACTGGAATATTTTTCACTGTATATAAATTCCAGAATGCAATGAAAACAACCACATCAACCATATTCTGATGGTTTTAAATAGGTAATTCCAAAGAGAATTACGACAGCACCTCAAACACCTTGTTTTATACAATGACTTTTGAGAATCTTCCCCATCTGTGGGATTGTTTTCAGAATCCTCTACCCGTAACTGGACATTTCAATGGTGAAATATCATGGAAAAAACTATTTGCACACCTCAGTATTAATAGACAGACGAAGACGGCTTGTTCTATCAGTTAACAAGAATGTTACATCCAAGCTGGATTTCAAGGATTTGACTGAATGCATTTTGCCTTTATGAAGACTAAAATAATGACTTACTGAGCCTAATTTTGAGAGAATTTTCCTGACAAATGTGTAAATTATAAAAAGTCAAGTTGAGTTAATCCATTACAATTACAAGTTACAGCACAGTGTGTACACATTGTACACATTCTGCGATGTTATTCCATATTCGAACGATATTTTATTCTATACTATATTATACAGCCTTAAGTTGTTCTAAAGTGGCAACATAAAAATGTTGCTGTAAGCTGTGTGAAATGACCTGTTTTTAGCAAGCTTTCTTTTTTTAGTTATTTGAACATTTATAGCATTAAGAGCATCTGGCAATGTTGGTCACCATACCAAAATTGGTCACTGATCACTATTGTCCGATCACTATTGTCCTGTCCGATTGAGTTTCTCCTTTTTATTCAGTCTGCCTGGGAGGCCAGATCTAAGAAGTTGGTTGGTGGGTCTAAACTTCCTTGATTTTAAAGCGATGGGAGCTACTGCTACTGTGATGTAAACAGAACAAAATGATTTTTTTAAATTAATATTTTGACAGATTGTGTTCTCCTCAGAGTCAGCTTCACTAAACACCGAACAGGCAGCCACAAAAAAATTACAAACATGAAACAACTATCCAAGTTGTATTTCCCTCAATGTAATTTAGGGATGATAGTGACATCTGGTGGGTAGTCCTTATATTTATTTATGTATATTGCCAAAAGTATTTGCTCATCTGCCTTTACACCCAAATGAACTTAAGTGATATCCCATTCTTAATTCATAGGGTTTAATATGACAGCGGCCCACCCTTTGCAGCTATAACAGCTTCAACTCTTATGGGCAAGCTTTCAACAAGGTTTAAGAGTGTGTTTATGGGATTTTTTGACCATTCTTCCAGAAGCGCATTTGTGAAGTCAGACACTGATGTTGGACGAGAAGGCCTGGCTCGCAGGATCCGCTCTAATTCATCCCAAAGGTGTTCTATCGGCTTGAGGTCAGGACTCTGTGCAGGCGAGTCAAGTTCCTCCACACCAAACTTGCTCATCCATGTCTTTATGGACCTTGCTTTGTGCACTGGTGCTCAGTCATGTTGGAACAGGAAGGGGCCATCCCCAAACTGTTTACACAAAGTTGGGAGCAAGAAATTGTTCCTCTTACTGTAACGAAGGGGTCAAGCAAAAACAACCCCACACCATAGTCCCCTCTCCACCAACCTTTACACTTGACACATTGCAGTCAGAAGTTTGGAGGTCTGTAGCACCGACTCTGCAGAAAGTTGGTGACCTCTGCGCACTATGCGCCTCAGCATCCGCTGACCCCGCGCTGTCATTTTACGTGGCCTTCCACTTTGTGGCTCAGTTGCTGTTGTTCCCAATTGCCTTCACTTTGTTATAATACCACTGACAGTTGACTGTGCAATATTTAGCATTGATGAAATGTCACGATTGGACTTGTTGCACAGGTGGCATCCTATCACGGTACCAGGCTGGAATTCACTGAGCTCGAGCGACCAATTCTTTCACAAATGTTTGTAGAAGCAGTCTGCATGTCTCGGTGCTTGCATTCATACACCTGTGGCCATGGAAAGGATTGGAACATCTGAATTTTATTATTTTGATGGGTGAGTGAATATTTTTGGCAATATAGTGTATGTATATATGTATATACACTGCTCAAAAAAATAAAGGGAACACTCAAATAACACTTCCTAGATCTCAATGAATGACATGTTCCAGTTGAAAATCGTTATTCATTACATAGTGGAATGCATTGAGAACAAAATAACATAAAGATGATCAATGTAAATCAAAATTATTGTCCCACGGAGGTCTGGATTTGGAATCATACCGGAAATCATGTGGAAAATCACATTACAGATTACACAGATTACAGATTTATACGGGCGGCCGTGGCTCAGTGGTGAAAGTCGGTTGTCCAATAACCTGAAGGTTGGCGGTTTGATTCCCACCGTCAAACCAGTCATGCTGGAGGATGTTGCAGGCAGCAGAACATTCTCCATGGCGTCTCCAGACTCCAGGGCCCACATACCACTCTCATGGAGTCTGTTTCTGACAGTTTGAGCAGAAACATGCATATTAGTGCATGTGTGTGTGACTGGCAACCCTTTTTCAGGTTGTAAGCTCCCCCTGAGAATTGGAATAAGCGGGTAAAGAAAATGGATGGATGGATTTATATGTGTGTAACATGTAATTAAATTTTATTCCACTGTACCAACATGTAAGGATTAATTAAAACCGTCCAGGAATGTACTGGTATTAAACATTGACAGTTGTAATAAGTAACTAACAAACACTATTCTAGGTATTCACAAAATCCTTTGGTAATTCAAACTTTTACCAAACAAATACTAAAGATAACAATGCTGAGTCACGGGGAATTTTTTTTCGCTCTATTATTTTGAATCCTTGTCCTAATTTAGTTTATGCAAGCTCTTACCACCAGATGTCATCATTTGTCTGTAATAAATATTACTCAAGGCAACAGTGAAGCAGAGCTATCCAGTGAAGATTTAAGAGACAGCAAGATTAACATAGATTCCGACAATAAATAAAACCAACGTAGCAGTCTAAAAGAATTCCTATGCATGTGTGCTTCAAGTACAGCATCTGGAGCTTGGTCTTGAGCATGTGTCTCTGTGGAATATAAATTCATAAAGCCATAGCAGACTTGAGAAATAAATGTCAGCGCTTCCTTGGGCAGAGTAAATGAAGACTCTCAGTGGTCATAGATTATAATTCTAATATTCATGCACTTATTTACATGACTTAAAAAATAATAAACATTTTATTTGCCATATATTGTTATTGCGCAGTTTGTTAACTATTTGAGTTGAATCATTTATGACCCAATAAGCAGATTTTCTGTTTACCAGTAATGGCTTATGTGTTTATTTTGGGTGATTTGACCATTTAAGATGATAAACTGAAAATGAAAAAAAAAAAAAGAATCAATTAGCAAAGAACATGTGAGACCTGACTCAACTGGGCCCAAATTAACCTGACAGTTGTTGAGAGTGAGTTTCGCTTTACTGAGACCTAGACAGCCCAAGTGTAAGTATTCTGTTATGTGTATCACTATGTATTGTGTGTTTGGGTTGGAACAACAGGTCTGGAGTCAGTGCTAAATCAATTTGATTTACAGGAGCCTATTTTATATTCACAATACACAAAATCTGTGAGCTATGGGTGTTGCCTTGGGTTAAAACCCAGCTCCCTCATCTATAGCTAGTTATTTTTAAACCATCCCATGACCACAATTTTAGTAAATTATGCACATACACACATTATGCACATACACACATTAAGAAGAGTTAGATAGAATTATGCATATTATTTACCTCAACAAATAAAGGCCAGACTTAACTGTTAACTGTGCGTAGACATCAGAAAAAGTGCGTAGCTCTGTGTGGATCCAAATCCAGCTCTTTCAACAACAATAATAATCAAACAAAACGTTCACTAAAAGCAAGTTTATTATATATCAAAACTTCAATGAATAATTTAACAAAATGAAAAAGTACTTTATCTTAAAAGGAATTTATATAGTTGCAATTTATTTTTTAAGTTTTTAATCAGGAAAAATAGCCACAAAAAACATCCATTATCTATACCGCTGAATCCGTCGATCGGGTCGCGGGCGGGCTGGAGCCTATCCCAGCAGTCAATGGGCGAGAGGCAGGGTACACCCTGGACAGGCCGCCAGTCCATCACAGGGCCACATAGAGACAAACGAGACAAACAACCATGCACGCTCACACTCACTCCTAAGGACAATTTTTTAGAGATGCCAATCAACCTAACATGCATGATTTTTTGGACAGTGGGAGGAAGCCGGAGTACCCGGAGAGAACCCACGCATACACGGGGAGAACATGCAAACTCCACACAGAAAGGCCCCAGCTGGGTGTTGAACCTGGAACCAAAAAACATCAGTCCACTCATATCCTTACATAACATTCAAATTTAAAAGTGGATTTACTGCTATCAAACTCTCAACACGAGAAGAAATGGAATAAACAAGTATCAATACATACAGTAGCTATAAGTACTCAAGCATCAATCAACCTTTTCTGGTTTTGTAGGCGGTACCCCATGTTAAGCTTTTGTCTGCTATGTGTCTACACTGATATACACATACAAGGTTCATATTGATCACTACACACACGTGACCCGAGTAATTTTTAAAGTTTTTTTTTACCTTTCTTGGTTTAAAATCTCACGTTCATATTCAGTCAATGTTTGGTTTAGGATTTAAACAAGCTATAAGGAAAAGAAAAACAAAACAAAACATGCCTTTCCTTCTATACCACTTCAGAGTGGTAGCCTTATTATAATGTTGCCCTGTTTCATAGCTTACCTGGGTGTTGAGTCCTATCACATCTCCAACTGACACAAAGCCTGGTATAAACATGAAAGAAAAACATGATGGACTTCCATCCATCCATTATCTATACCGCTGAATCCGGCGGTCGGGTCGCGGGCGGGCTGGAGCCTATCCCAGCGGTCAATGGGCGAGAGGCGGGGTACACCCTGGACAGGCCGCCAGTCCATCGCAGGGCCACATAGAGACAAACGGGACAAACAACCATACACACTCACAGTCACTCTTAAGGACAATTTAGAGATGCCAATCAACCTAACATGCATGATTTTTGGACAGTGGGAGGAACATGATGGACTTGAAAAACAGAAAATTAAAAATAAGAAAAGACATAATTTCTGTTTATTTGCACTGTTATGGCCTGCAACGCTCTCTTTGCTGTAATAAATCTTGTGAATGCAGAGCCACCTACACAGTTGCCTATCCAAGACAAGTCTTCTTCCTGGCTCTGTCTTCAGGCACGTTTCAAAACCTAACCTTCTTCACCAGAGCAACTGGGATTTATTGTGAGGTGCTTGCTTGTTATATATGTTTAGTGTTTAACTGGCTTTAAAGCGGCACTATGCAACTTTCAGTAATACGGGGTTTGTTTACCATGCAATACACACCCCAAAGCTGTAGGGGGAGCGCCGTAGAAAATAAGGCGACAGTCTAGCCATATTATATATTACTACTCTAGAATAGCCTGGAAAACCAGCGCCAACTGCTGGACGGCAAAATGTTTTGCCTGCGGTTGGGTCTGGGCTCGATCCACTTGTCATTTTGAAAATACTGCCCTGAATCTGGCAGATGGCAACTAAACCAATCACAACGCAGAGATGTGTTTTGAATCAACGCGGGCGGGCCAGAGGGTTCTGGTGCGGGGTTTTGAGGGAGTGACGACAGAGCAGTGCGACGTTGGGCAGTGGAAGCGAACATAGACAAGCGAAAGCACAACAAGAAAGATGGCGGCGGCAATGGAACAGTGCTCGTTTGATTCAGCCTTGGCACACAGCCATTATAACGAACAGCCTTGCCACTCTGTATTAAGCCCCATTGTACCGGCTTTTTGGCTGCAGTTCCACCAGAATTCCACTGGGAGCGTCGGTGGAGACCAGAATGAATGGGGCCCTATGGAGCTAGATGCTACAAATGGTCAGTTTCACCTAAGTCTCCTCAAGAGCGCTCAGATTTGAATGTAGTTTCTGAGAGCTCAACATGGGTTTCAAGTAAAAAATCTACTGAACGAGTACATATATCGCTTTGATTTCTTACTGGTTGGCTTCTTGTTGTCCACAACGCGCTAGCATTGTGCTAATGACAGCTGGTCGACCCGCTATGTATGACGTCATATACACTTCAAATCCTTTTTTTAAGCAAATGAGTGGCTCTAAAAATCTAAAACTCAGCCATGGGTATTTTCTAAACACCCTTTTTCGAAAACAACATTCGAATTACTAGAGAAAAAATTATATCTTGAGATAAGGGCACGAAAGGGCGTATAGCTCCATAGGACTCCATTCATTCTGGTCTCCAAAATTGGGCGCCCCACGTGGAAAGAGGGTGGAACTGCAACCAAAATCGCCTCGTTGGAAACCGGAAATGCACCGTGAGTGGCGTATCTGTCCTATTATAGAATCTGTGCTTGGCATCAGTTTTGGAAGAGTCCCCTCCCACCAAAGCTTTCTGTCGCGCTTACTACGTCACAGTCAGTTGCGCTGATTGGTCAGAGCGTTGGCCTATAGGCACAGACGCGGTTTGAAAGACAACGGGTTGTGCTCATCAACAATGTTCCGTTGTATCCATTGATCGGTGCCAGACTAAATTAGACATCCAATCCATTTAGGCTGGTTTATCAGGCTAACTCTAGAAGCTAACCGCATTCAATTTAGCCGTCGACAGCTAATGGAGAGAGGTGTGTCTTATCAGGCTCCCTGGCTCGGCTCAGAGCCCTTTGACCTACCGTGAAGCAGTACTTCTCGGCTCTCGTGTGTCGCGAGACTTCCAGAGGTAAACAAAGCACGCGGCGCCACAGGCAAAGTTGCAAGCGCTGTTTCGGGCTAGGGCCACCAGATGGAGATGGAAATGTCACCGTTTTCATCAGAACGGGTCAGCCAAGCAATCTGATGATTGCCAAGCAATTTTATGACCATGAAAAAGTTGCATAGTGCCGCTTTAACCATACCACTTATTTTGGAGAGACTTTAGGTCATATAACTCTGCATTTGCTTTGACAAAACCGTGGTGTGTATTTTGTTTGTATTTAGTGTAGTGGCATTCATTTACACTGCCTGGAACAGGCCCATGCTTAGCTTTGTTTTACCACACTAACATACTTGTGTTTTTCTGTTAAGACTCATTAGGACCAAGGGTAAACTTTTGCACATACATTTGGACAGTCTTTTGCTTTGTGTTTATTCATTGACTTACTATGGGTTTAGGCTGGCTCTCCTGTGCAGATACTCTGTGTGCTTGGTCCACCCTTCTGCTGGTCATTTAAGTCTATTTGTCTAGTTTTGTCTCTATATTTTATACATTTGTCCCTGCTGCTGTTTTCCTAATTTATGTTTTATTTAATTGTGACTTTTTCTTATTCATACAATGCTTCATTTTGTTTTATATTTATCGATCTTTATGTAATTTTGCCTTCTTCTTGTGTTTTATTTGACCTCTTAGGCCAAGTACACACAAGCAGAGGTATTTTATAACTGGGTCTTCATTTCCACCAAAATTGGGTTCACACAAAATCCAGTTACAAGAAACAATTGAAGATATGTTGTACAGTTTGCATGTAAACTGTACAATTTCCAGCCTTATAATATGAAAACAATTTTGTTCTCAAAGTTGTCCTGCTGATTGCGTCCGATTGCGTCCGGGGTCTGGTCCAAATCTGGCAACTTTAACACTGATTTGTCTCATCTGGGTGAATATGCTGTAATGCAAAATTTTATTTAGCCTGCTTCTGTCTCATCATGTTACTTGTGAGACTTGGTCTTCTATTCTCAGACACAAGATGTTCCAGTAAATTATTTATTTTATTCATTGTTCATTCTGTTTTGTCAGACTCCGCATGGCCGTCCGACTCATCAAGGCTGTTTGGTTTCTGCAGCTGCTGAGAGATAAGAAGAAGTTAGCTTGCAAAGCCTGATACATAGACATTTTTTTCCTTCTCCTGTGTTTTGGTATAATAAGACATGCACTGAAATTGTAAGTCAGAGCCAGGGCCGTAGCCAGGATTTTGGAATAGGCGAGGTCCATGATGCGCGCGCACCGAAATTTTTACAATATATATATATATATATATATATATATATATATATATATATATATATATATTTTAAATTATATAGTTTTTAATATATAGCAGTGTTGCACATTGAGGCTAGTAGCAAAATAAACCATTATAATGTAACAAGAACCCATAGCTAAAAAGAACCTGATTATTTCCCAATGCAAGCCTATACAAATGTTTGGTACAAGCAAAGGCCATTTGGCCAGGCATAGAGTAAGGCTAACTAACCAATATAAAAAATAGAATTAAATATAGATGGATAGATGCATATTGTAGGCTGTAGCTGTTGCTAAACAACCTATAAAGATTCATGGGCTATATTGAATTCATTACTAAATTGGATGTGAAAAATTGTCTCCAGCCTACATAAATGTGCATTGCTATAACAAGGTGCTGTCTTTCAAAAGCGCACCTATGCTTCTCTGCTTCTTTATTCACGAACCATACATGACACCGATATAACAATCATATCATTCTAAAGAGCTCGAGCTGAGCTTTCCGTCAGTATATAGCAATCGCCGCTGCACTGCCGAGGAAATCGTTCGTCTAATTTTTATATTACTGATTACTGGTATGCAGCTACTATGTTGACAGTACTTTTCTCACCGACTATGGAGCGCACACACGTGTTACACCGTTGGAAAGGGCAGAAACAGACCTTTCAAATGGTACCACGCACTCACACATTCACGAAAGTGATGTCAACACAAACGTCAATTGAAACGTGGATGCGAAAACCGAGATTAAAAAAAAAAAAAAATCCCTGAAAA
Source organism: Odontesthes bonariensis (assembly GCF_027942865.1). Taxonomy (NCBI): domain Eukaryota; kingdom Metazoa; phylum Chordata; class Actinopteri; order Atheriniformes; family Atherinopsidae; genus Odontesthes; species Odontesthes bonariensis. Next base: position 28,082,670 of record NC_134525.1, on the reverse strand, counting down.
TTACCGAGGTCCAGACCTCGCTTTCCTAGCTGGCTACGGCCATGGTCAGAGCTACACTCTGACACAGATTTTCTGTGTTGAAGTCTTGGGCTATGTACACACGTAGCCGGGTATTTTTAAAACCGAATGTTTCCCCCCCCTCCGTTTATAAAATAATTTGTATCCACATTACCTCGTTTTCGAAAAAAAAAAAACACCTTCCACACATAACCGAACATCTGCGTTTTCACCTGTCTTGACAACCCAAATGCAATTGCTGTTTTGCGCAATCTGCCCTCGTCAGCTAAATAATAAAGTGTGCACGCAACTTTTTTGAGCACACTGACAGGTGATCGCATGACAGTGGACTGCCCCGATCGATTATGAGGACGTAATAATTCCGACAGCGACAGGAGTGAGGAGTACGACTTGGGCGTGTAAAATCAAGGCTGTAAACAGCGCCTGCACAATAATAACCACCACAGTTCTCGAGACATCCATGCTTCTTCAGTAAACAAAGGTCGCACTTTAGACTTTAAAGCAGATTTGTTGTTGTTTTGGCGCATATTGTGACGTTCGAAAACGCAAAACTCCGGTTATCTCTGTCTTCACGCAGCTGCTTTAACGGAGTTTTCAAAAATCTTCACTTTGCCTGGAGTTTTTAAAACATTCGTTCACGATGCGTTTTTATGCGTTTTCATGTGGATGACAGGTCCAAACGTAGAAAAATATATTCGTTTTAGCAGATACCCGGTTACGTGTGGATGGGGCCTGAATCACCCTTGATCTTGTGCTGACTTATGGCATTGAGAGTGAACAGTTAACAGTGTTCCCTCATAACCCTGTCTTATCTGACCATTTTTTGATAACCTTTGAGTTTACATTACTTGACCATACAGTTTCTGAGAAGAAATGTACATATAGAAGGTGTCCATCAGAGAATTCTGTAACCAGATTTAAATAATTAATTCCATCATCCTTTTCTTCACTGCCATGAGCAGATATGACAAGACGACGACTACCTAAATTTGACTCCAGCAACACTTGACTCTCTTGTTGACAGCACTATAGTTTCAATGTGTACAACACTGAACAATGTTGCCCCTCAAAAAGGAAGGTAATCAGTCTGAAGAGGTTGGCTCCTTGGTATAATTCACAGCTGCATGCTTTAAAGCAGACTGCAAGAAAGCTGGAGAGACAGTAGCATTCCTCTAATTTAAAAGAGTCTCAATTAGTCTGGAAAGATAGTTTAATAACGTATAAGAAACCACTTTTCGTAAAGCTAGAACTGCTTATTATTCATCATTGATAGAAGAGAATAAGAACAATCCCAGGTTTCTTTTCAGCACTGTTGGCAGTCTGACTTAAGCCCTATTCGGACGGGACAAGTTCAATGGGGGGACGTATGGTAATGTCGGTTAACCAGACGACGCCAGGGAGAAGAAATGACCAATTCGGACGGGACAAGAAATCCCTGTAATATTCATCTAACATGGGAGGAGTTGTTGGTTACGCACAACCGTCACATCCTGGATGCTATGCACGTCTTCATTTAATTTCCGTAAACCCCATCTGTAAACAGACATGGCGCCGACCATGCGTGCTTGCAAGCAGCGCTTCATCCAGAACCTCCATGTTTGCAAACAGACACACCTAATTGTTTCTCTCTTTAAAAGGATGTGACGACATATTCCGTACTTATTACCGAAGGTCGCATTCGCACGGGATTAGTATTACCTATGGTAGATACTCCGGATTGTTTCACAGGAGGTAGAATTCTCGGCAAAGTTTACCGACATACTCCGCTATCTTTACTGACATGGCGCGTTCGGACGGGACTAGATTTCCCGGTTATTATTACTTTACCCCAGGTCCCCCCATTAAACTAGTCCCGTCCGAATAGGGCTTAAGAGTCTGAGCTCTGTTGTGCCAGATATTCCTTTAACTCTCAGCAGTGATGATTTCATGAGATTCTTTATCAATAAAATTGTTTCTATCAGAGAGAAGATTGATGGAGTCCTTCAGTGATGTATCATCAAGTACAGCAGCTTTAGAAGTATCTTTATAACCTGACTTGTATTTAGACAGCTTCTGTCCAGTTGATCTCTCTGAGCTAACAACAGCAATAGTCTCTTCTAAACCATCAACTTGTATTTTAGACCCAATCCCAACCAGACTGTTTAAGGAGGTTTTTCCCTTAATTGAAACTTCCATATTGGATTTGATCAATCTGTCTTTGTTGACAGGATATGTACCTCAGCCTTTTAAGGTTGCTGTAATTAAACCTTTACTTAAAAAACCTACTCTAGATTCAGAAGTGTTAGCTAATTATCAACCTATATCCAATCTCCCTTTTATGTCTAAAGTTCTTGAAAAATAGTTGCAGCTCAACTTTGTGATCATTTACACAGAAATAATCAGTTTGAAGAGTTTCAGTCAGGATTCAGAGTGCATCATAGCACAGAAACAGCACTGGTGAAAGTTACCAATGATCTCCTCTTAGCCTCTGATAGCGGACTTGTGTCTGTGCTTGTCCTGTTGGATCTCAGTGCTGTATTTGATACGGTCGATCACAGTATTTTATAACAGAGACTTGAACATGTTATTTGGATTAAAGGAACTGCATTAGGCTGGTTTAAGTAATTTATCTGAAAGATTTGTTCTTGTAAATGAAGAATTTTCCTCACAAATAAGAGAACCTCAGGGTTCTGTGTTTGGACCAATTCTTTTCACTTTATACATGCTTCCATTAGGTAACATTATTAGACACCATGGCATAAATTTTCATTGCTATGCTGATGATACTCAGCTGTACTTATCTATGAAACCAGATGAACCCAATAGGTTGGTCAGTCTGCAAGCATGTCTTAAAGACATAAAGACCTGGATGACTCAGAAATGTCTGCTTCTAAATTCAGACAAAACTGAAGTTGTTATCTTTGGACTTAAGCCCTATTCGGACGGGACAAGTTCAATGGGGGGACGTATGGTAATGTCGGTTAACCAGACGACGCCAGGGAGAAGAAATGACCAATTTGGACGGGACAAGAAATCCCTGTAATATTCATCTAACATCAGGGAGAAATTGTCTAGCTATATAGTTACTCTCAATGGTATTTCATTGGCTTCTAGTTCTACAGTGAGGAACCTTGGAGTTATTTTTGACCAGAATTTATCATTTGATTCACATATAAAACAGGTTTCTAGGACTGCCTTCTTTCACCTTTGTAATATTGTTAAAATCAGGAACATCCTGTCTCAGAGTGATGCAGAAAAACTAATCCATGCATTTGTTACTTCAAGATTGGACTACTGTAATTCTTTATTATTGGGCTGTCCCACATATTTTCTGAAAAGTTTTCAGCTGATCCAAAATGCTGCAGATAGAGTTCTGATGAGAACTAACAGGAGAGATAATATTTTTCCAGTTTTAGCTTCTCTTAATTGGCTCCCTGTTAAATTCAGAATAGAATTTAAGATTCTTCTCCTCACATATAAAGCTCTTAATAACCGAGCTCCATCATATCTTAAAGATCTCATTATAAGATATTTTCCTAACAGAGCACTTCACTCCCAAACTGCAGTTTTATTTGTGGTTCCCAGAGTTTCTAAAAGTAGAATGGGAGGCAGAGCCTTCAGTTATCAGGCCCCTCTCTTGTGGAATAAGCTGCCAGTAAATGTCCGGGAAGCAGACACCCTTTCCGCTTTTAAGACTAGGCTTAAAACTTTCCTTTTTGATAAAGCTTATAGTTAGGGGATGGCTCAGGTGATCCTGAAACATCCCATAGTTAAGCTGCTTTAGGCCTAGACTGCTGAGGGGCCTCATCTCTCACACCTTTTCTCACTTTTCCCCCCCGTTTAATTTCTCAAATGATATTATGTACATGTGGAATTATTGTGATCAATAACCCGTGTCTCCCTGTTCCTTTGAATAGTGTTACAGTCTTTTCTGTCTTCTCAAACCACAGCTGGTCGAGGCGGATGGCCACCCTTCCTGAGTCTGGTTCTGCCAGAGGTTTCTTCCTGTTAAAAGGGAGTCGTTCCTTTCCACAGTCGCCTCATGCATGCTCAGGACGGGAGATTGGACTGAAGACAAGTTTCCGTGCTATATGTTGGTTTCCTTAGCTAGGAAATTGTTTTTGAATTGGCTCTATATTTATTGATTGGATTATTTTGAAATTAATGATGATTACAATTAATTGAACTCCAATTGGCTTGAATTGAAATATATCATTAAAGTGCCTTGAGGTGACATTTGTTGTAATTTGACGCTATATAGATAAACTGAATTGAATTAAACAAAAGGGGAGATGAGCACAATTCTACGGTGGCCCTGAAGTGCAAATCACAACGGCAAATCAAAAATCACAATGGCAAATCAAAAAAGACAACGGCACAAGAGAAATCACAATGGCAAAAGAGGAAACACAATGGCACATCAAAAAAGACAACGGCACAAGAGAAATCACAATGGCAAAAGAGGAAACAAAACGGCAAAAGAGAAATCAAAACGGCAAATCAAAAAACACAATGGCAAAAGAGAAATGACAACAACATTAACCAAACCAGAAAAAGTAGGTACCCTCGGGTGACATGAATCGTCGCTGATTGGACTGGTGATGGTCTGTCCTTTGAGAGAGAGGGCTAGTGCATTTTGTGGCTGCGGCAGCTCGTCTCGGCATTCCATGCGGCTGCTCCAATTTACGGATGAGCTGCCGAGGCAGCAGCCACATCCGAGGCAGCAGCCATGACTGACCGAGGCAGCAGCCACATCCCATCCGAGGCAGCAGCCATAACTGACCGAGGCAGCCGCCACTACTGAGGCAGCCGCCATTACTGACTAAGGCAGCCTCGACATAGGCAGCACACACTAAAGCTACCGCTGTCTAGGGCAACAGACGGTATTTCGGCACTTGCTGGTTACAGGTTCAGGTCTTCAGGTGTTCACACAGCTGCCATGGCAACTGCCACTGTTTTACCTACACTAAAGGTATGCCCTTTATGTATTTTAATGAATTAATGAATGAATTATTTTTCAGACCCAGATAAGTAGAACACCAGGAGGTCTAGGACCACAACACCACCTACAGGTACCGTACATTAACAGCAGAATGACAGTGTGTGATAGACTGGTCAGTAGGCTATATTTACAAGACACTGACGCTCGTTGGCAGCTGCCGCTGTTGAGGCAGCAGACACTAATGAGGCAGACTCGACATCGGCAGCTGACACCATATACAAATATACAAATGTGGCAGCCACAGACATATAAATTGTAGACGCCGCATCGACCGCTACTGCCTATTGGCGCTGATGAGCCGTGGGGCCGCCATGTTGGACCGCACACCGCCCACAGCGCCGTTGTATCCTTTAAAGTGGGGATCAAACACACTATCAAATTCTCTCTGCAGGGCGCAGAACTTATTCTTGATGCCAGATGGCATGACTTCATCAGGGTCAAGAGTGACAGTCAGAGGACAATGTTGATTTGGTCGTTGCAACCAGCTTGGGGGAGTCGGCCGTCGCAGCGGCGTCACTGAGTGAAGGGACATATGTTGGACAGACACGGCACAGATGGTCGCTCTTCTGAACTAGCTGTGGCTCGCCAGTGAGATTTGGGACACGGATCTTTCCTGATACATCCCGCAGTAAGGTAGGAATAGGCCACTGGCGTGAGCTTGACTGATCACGCAAGACGTCCACGTGTGGTTCAACAGCCAGTTCACAGTCCATATTGCACAGTTCAGGCGGCAGTTCAAGCTCGATGTACTCTCCCAGCCACACAGTAGACTTATCAGGGGCACGAAGCACGTGTGCACGTCGCACAGCGTGCCAGTCCATTGGTGTCCGGAGGGTGCCGTAGCTGTATATATCCTCACCTAAACATATTTTATGTTTGGCTGGTCTGATGGAGACGTCATTCTTTTCCATGAAGCTAGGATGTCAGAGCCGAGATTTTCAACGACGAGACCCTCAAAGTAGAGGCTGTGGCCGTCTCTCTGGAAGTGTGTCCGTGTCTCTCCCACAACCATCAAAAGGGATGAGCCATCTGCTTGGAACGCAGACTGTGTACTTCCTGTGACAGTAACACCCAGCTTTAGCTGATATAGCCATGAACATTATATCCTGGGGGGTAAGGAACGTGCATTTGCTAAGGAAGTGATTATCAGGCCTGCCAACACTTTTGCATAATGGACATGACCTCCTCCAGCGGGCAGGCAGGGTTTGCTTTGACCTGGGGAGCTCAGACACGGCCGCACGCATAGCTCGGCCATCCTCTGAGGCCTGCAACTCATCCAGTAGGGAATCAAGGGCTTGAGATATTTCTGGTTTGATGGATGCCAACGTGCGGGACCGCAGTTCAGTGCCATACCTTTGTTTGACGAGCTTCGGCAGATCAGCGTGTATGAGGCGGAGCCATGTGAGGACAACAAAGTTCTCAAGCGAGGGCGTCAACTCCTCATCCTCAGTCACAACATCTCCCATGTGACTGATGCCAGAATCCTTACGCAGTAGGTTGTCATCAGTAAATGCCATCAGACGTTGACATAAATCCTCTGGCCTCTCATCAGGTTCTCTTTTGATAGCTGCAGTCAATGAAGTGGGCTCCAATGCGCTGAAAGCCGTAATGTGGGCGAATAGCTTGCCATATGCTGTCAATGGACGTGGAGTTTCTGACAATGCTGTGACGAGAGATAACAGGACAGTAATTGGCGATCTGTCCCAGCATGAGCTCTAGCATGGCCGCCTTACGTTCTTTATTGCGACGTTGAGCAGTGGGAATTGGGTCGGTGTCATCTATAAATCCTCGGCATGGGGACGTTTTGGATTTCTTCTCCCATTTTGCACCATTGAGCAGAAATGGGGCAAACTCACCATCAAGTGACAGTGTGTACAGTAGGTTCTGGCGCCAGTTCTCAAAAGAGTTCACAGTTTCAATCTTGCTTTGACACCATTGCTTCAGTGCCCTGTGTGAATTAGCCATGCTGCCCACTTAGCTTAAGTTAGCTCAACTGCGTCTGGTTGTTGACGTTACTACACTGTGATTCCCCTAACAGGGTAGTTACCGCTGTGACTTCGGCGGTCGATAATATCCTCGGGTCGTACGTTCGGAAAGAGCTGCCACCACGCCAGTAAATGGAGGACGATACACGTGAATCACACAACGCAGATGGAGCAGTGCGGCAGCAGCCATTTAGTGAGAACAGGTGCAGACAACAACAAGAACGGAAGTGACGCACGGTTACTTTAACCGAGACAACCGGAAGTGACGCACGGTTACCATAACAACCACAAACAATACTGGCGAAGCACGACCAGCAGGGGATGCACTTCTCGGCATAACACCGGCTATAAACATAGCCTAGTTTAAAGTTTGCTGGCTACGATTTCGCCGGCAGACACAAATACAGTACAATAATATTCTATTGACAAAATACAACCAATAATAATGTTGAATCCTACTTGTGAAAAGTAATCCCCCGACTCCTGTTCGCAATCGTCAGCCGATTTGCACAGCAATACGCCGCACAGTGCTCTGGCATCTGCTGTCTATGGGTAGGAAAGGCCGGTCCAAGATGGCGGCCGTATTTCTCGCACCCCAACAGCCAATGCAGAATCTATTCTTTATATGTCTATGGTGTCAGCTGCCGCTGGCGAGGCTGCTCCCTCAGTAGTGGCTGCTGCCTCGGTCAGTCATGGCTGCTTCCTCAGATGTGTGCTGCCTCGGTCAGTCATGGCTGCTGCCTCGGTGGTGGCTGTTGCCTCAGTCAGTCATGGCTGCTGCCCCGCCAGCTCATCCATAAATTGGAGCAGCCATGAAATGCCGAGACGAGCTGCCGCAGCCACAAGATGCACTAGCCCTTGGTGTCTTTTGAACCGGAAGGACTATGGTTTACATGTTTTCAAAATATGAGCGCTGCTAGTGACAAGGTAAGCGCTGCTATTAAAGAATATTTTGATGCGAATATTCAGTCTTACACATGTTGCTTTATCTCTTGATGTTAACAAAAAGTTCTCAAAAGATATTGACAAGATGTTAATAAACTTTAAATGGAGGAACAAAAAACACTATATTAAAAAAAAAAAAATCAGTAATAATGAACTTTTTAGACTTTTACACTTTAAATAATACTTTCAAAATAAATTGGCTTAAACAATTTATGACAAACCCATCTTCAATTTGGAACTTCATACCAAATGTTATTTTCTCTAAATTAGGATGCCTAAATTTATTTTTACTTGTGTAATTATAATGTTGAAAAAATCCCCTCAAAACTATCCTACTTTCATAAACTCACAACTGTCTTTTGCTCCGTGACCACAATTGGTCAGGGAGTGTTTTTTTTTTTCTTCCAAGAAGACATCAGTAAAACTATGTTGTATGTCAGTTCTAATGAGGCTTATTTTCGGAGCCCTACGATCTTATAAGCAAAATCAGAGGGGAATTCTCTCACTCTAGTATAATCTCTATAACACACTAAATAACACTGGGACTTTATCCTCAATAACTCCCTGTCTCCTGCCTAAAAGGCTTACCTCCCTATGTTCAACAACTTTTTCAGCTTGTTCGTGATCCAGGTCTTATTATTGGGGAAGCACCCCACTGTCTTTGTGAGGATGATAGTCTTCACACAGAAGTTGATTGCATGTTACACACTCAGTCATAGCATTATTTACGTACCTGTCAATGTCTGCGTGTATGTGTGTGTTCTCTCTTTCTCCACCTTTCAGTTTCAGTTTTGCATAACAATAAAGGTTCTATGTGCATCCCAAAAAAACTGTTTAGAGGTTATCAACATACTTGTGTTATAATGTCATTGTACCATCATGAAATACTACATATAAAAGAGATATGCTTTTGCGAGATTGATAGAAATACAAAAATATTTTCACAAAATACAAAAACTTGGGAAATGCTTGTGTAACTTGTGTTTGTTCTGTTTGTTACTACTGTTCCAGCTTTGATGTAGACCCTTTCAAATGGCACAGAAGTAGCTGGCATATGATAAGATCTTGCTCTTTTAGGGGCCCTGCCTTCATTCTCCCGATCTCTCCTTTCCTCACTCTCAAACACTTACTATAGTATCACACAAACACTTTCTAATGTTCTCACATCCATTTTACACTAATTTGCGAACTAACCTGTTAATCTTTCTCTGTAGGCTATGTGTATATTACAGTACACAGATATGTATGTCTATGTAAGTATGTATAACAATATGTACATTGTTTGAATGTCTACGTGCCACTGTGAGTGTACCAGTTTCTCTAATCTTGTGCTAATCCTACCCAAAAACTTTGAAGGGATTGTGTATGTTTGAAAAGCTAGTCTACTTCGAATAGTTTGTAATTACTTCAGAATGAGGGAGAGCTTTGTATTGGGGGAAGTCAAAACTGTTAAACAGACAGCCACAGTTAGTAAAAATATTAACAAGGTATTAGATCATACACTAAATAGCGTTACCCAACACATTGATTGGGTGGGCGGAAGCCGGAGTATTTGTAGAAAACCTACGTGTCAGGTTGGGGAGGATGGTGAGGTGAAGGTAGGACATGGATGCAGACTTTTTCAAAAAAGGAAACTGGATTTATTCACAAAAAAACAAAGTACAAACAAAAAGCGCGGCAGAGCCGGATTCAAAAAACGTAGCTGTGAAAAAATGGCATGGAATAAATAATTACTTAACGTAAGGAAGGTGACGAAGAACATGGGGTAGCACAGGAATCATGGCAGGTAAGCAGACAGGCAGGTCGGTAGACAAACAGGTCAGGAATAACATGTAAAGATCCGGCGACAAGACAGGGGAGACGGGAAACTAAATAGAGGGCTGGGAGTGATTGGAGACAAGGTGCAGCTGGTGAAAATGACAGACAGGTGAGGGGAATGAACTAATTAACTGGTAAGTGAAGTGAGGGGAAAAACAATGGCAAAACCTAACACATGAATTCAAAAACCAAGACCTAAAACATGATAACCAAAAACATGGAGAAAAGTCATGTGGGCGTGACACTACACATACATGGGAAGAACATGCAAACTCCACACAGAAAGGCTCCAACTGGGATTCAAACTAGGAATCCAGGCTGGGTTATTACCCAAAGGCACAATGCTAAATTTGCAACTTAAAGACGTGGACATGGTGATCTTTCCACATGGTCCTGTTACATATGTATTTATGTCAATTTCCTATCTAAAGCCCAAAATTCTGGATGGAGAATGTTTACATTAATGACTGAAACTTTTCACCTCAGAATTCACTGCCATTTGAGCGTATATTCATGGTCAATAAAAAGCATTTATCCAATGTTATGCCTGACATAGCTGAGAAATGCTGTGCAGAGGAGGATGTTGTGTAACAATTAAGTGAGGTGTGTGAATGTGGAGTGGGAGATGAGTGATTCTTCATTTCTGTATTTTCATTTAGAATGCCATAAGATGCTATCAGAATATATACATGACTAGGAAAATTAGAGCGTGTGTTTGAACGACTGCCTTCTATCACACAGATTGATGGGGCTAGATATGTCTAAAAATTGTTCATATAACAGAATCTGTACCGATCTACTGAGTTAAATGTCAAGGGTATCGTTACCAGTCATTTTCAACACATATCTATTTTCTCAGTATTTGTGTAAAAAAAAAAAAGAGAAGGAAATCAGGAAACAATTTAATCAACAATGTTGAGTAAATGTGAACACTTGATAGTGAAAACTAACCTTGCAACTTATAACGAACAGCCTCTACTCAACTCAAGGCATGACACTTAAGTTGTCTTGTGGACCTAGATTCTCTTCCTCAATTAAAGTAGAAAAAGTCTCTACCAATCTAATGTCGGGCATAGTGTTATGCACCTTTAAATTATTTGTCAGTTTCTTCATCCTTCTGAATTAGACAACGTTTGCATTTCCAGCGTGTAATATTTAATTATTGATTAAAGTTCTTTCAATTATTCAGTATGTACTTGAAATGACTCTGTGGCTTTTGACTGTATGGTTTGAAAGCACTCTCGTAGGCTATACATTTACATATATAGAACCTTCAATCGTATGGATTTTGGGGGATTTACAATAACCGGTCAACAGAACATGTTCACAAGTAAAGGTTTTAAACATTAATTCCACAATATGCTATACAACAAAAAAAATAAGTCATACTTTGCAGAGGTTCCGTTCAGAATGATTACAGCTGCAGATCTCATGGGTTATGTTTATAAGTTTGACAAAACAAGCCAATGGCAATTTTGCTCATTCCTCAATGTGAAACTTCTATAGCTTCTTCAAGCAGCTGCAGTACAGCAATCTTTAAGTCATCCTGCACATCTCAATTGGAATCAGGGTTGAGCTTTTCCTAGGTTATTCCAATACATTAAAACATTTACCTTTAAACCATCCAGTCTGAATTGTCAAGAAGACCGACAGAGGTTTTCCAAAAAAATGTAGCTGCGTTAAGTACAATTTATCGTTTCTTTAATGCTGACCAATTTACCATAACCAACTGATGGAAATAAATCTTTATAGAATGGTGCTGCCAACACGATACTTCAGTGAAGAAGTGATGTTCTCGGGAGATGGGTTTGCACCATATGTGACATTTTTCTTGATTGTCAAAAAAAAACATTCTTGGTCTCATCTGGCCACAGTACTTTCTTTGTTATGCTTGTTTATCTATGGTAACGTCTAAACATACATTTAGTTTCTTTTTCTTTTAGCAATGACCACTTTTCCACAAATACCATGTTTGTGGCATGTAAAGCTAAAAGTGATCAAATGAACAGACACTTCAATCTTATCCAATTTTATAGCCACGCTTCTTCCATTTTTGGAAGAAGTGTATCTGAGATAATTTCATAGTCTGCATTGATTTCTGACAATGGTCCTGAGACCAGGCTGAGAAAGAGTCCGACCTCTGTTTAGCCAGGTATTCCTTTAACTAACTGCAGTGGGTTGCACAACCCATTCCGACATCCCACCATTCCGACAAGACTTTCCATATAAGGAAATATGCGTTACTCAACAGGTGAGTTCCTTCTTTCTGTTAATGCATTTTACATGTTTTAAGACATGTGTACAGATGTGATACAATTTTTAAAAGTGTAATTACATTTCATATAACAAGTATAACGCACTCCAAAAGCAAATTAATGATATTCAAATAGTTTATTATACAAAAAGGAGCGACAAACATAGACAAACACTGTTAACTTATTGATTTAAAACTAATATAAAAAATAATAATAATACGTTTTGGGTAGCCTAATATATGAAATTGGTTTTATTTGCAGCAATGGGACGTCCAACACAGGTGAACTGTCATTAATGTCTGTAATTGCAATTATTAATGTTGCATATGATGCCAGTGCAAAAGACGCATCTGTGGAGAGCTCCGCTCCAGCTGGCTGCTGTGACAGGTGACTTATACTGTATTTCTGTTCAATCTAACATGTTTCAGACTCGCCCGATTTACATTAATACCTGTATTTTGATATCTGAAATTTCAGGGGATTTTGATAATAGATTAATAAAGTTGGTTTGCAAGGTTGTGGAGTTCCTCTAAAAAAAATAGGCTTTAATAGGCTATTAAAGGAATTGTCGGAAAGGCGGGATGTTTGAAAAAAATAAATAAATAAAACATACCGCCATTCCCACCATTGGAGGAAAAAAGTGTTTTAATGATGGGACATTTGATAGAAGTTTAAGTGTCGCCATTCTGACAATTTGAGGCCCATATCGGACTGGACCAGTGTGTTTAAAAACATCGGGCTGCTGTTTAGCTCAATGGGATGAGCAGGCGGCATTGGTTCGAGTCTGGCCTGTGGCCCTTTGCTGCATGTCTTCTCCTCTCTCTGTACCCTGTTTCCTGTAAAGCTACTTTCAGATAAAGGCCCCGAGAGCCAGTAAAAAAAATAAAAAGAAGAAAACAACACCTTATTCACAGAGCTGCGGGTTGTCTGAATTACTCAATGTAACCATGCATCAGCTAACAAAGTAATGCCAAAACAACATCCTTAGATGTTGTGTTCTGTTCATTATCTACAAAAATAACCCATGATGTTCCCATGAGTTCAGGCACTGAGAGTTGGCTGAACTTCTGAACTGAGCTACAAAGAGGGACTAAGATCAAGATTACTTTTATTGTCATGTTAGTTAGGTGCTTCACACAAAATTAGGTTGGCACCAGTTGAACAAAGTACAGGGTCACACACTCATGGAGACAGATGCCATACACTGAAGGGGCACTGGCGGCCAATCACAGTGCCCGGGGAGCATGGGGGTTTGGTGCCTCTGCCACCTGCAGCTGTCAGTCCACCAATCTATTTTGAGTGGTGATAGTGGGAATTGAACAACCGACCTTCCAGTTAATGGACAACCCACTCAAACCACTGGGTCACGGCCACCCCCAGTAATAGATTAGAGGGATTAGTTATGCCTCTTTATCCTTTTTATCTTTATCCCTCTCTAGGTTGATTCCAATAAAGTGCATTTTAAAAAAAGAAAAAAAAACACAGCAGTCTGAGATTAGAGTTTGAATAGAAATAAAAGACCACTATAAAAGCCTCCAGCTGATCCAAAATGCTGCAGCCAGAGTTCTGATGAGAACTAACCAGAGCGATCATATTTCTCCAGTTTTAGTTTCTCTTCATTGGCTCCCTGGTAAATTCAGAATAGAATTTAAAATTCTTCTCCTCACTTATAAAGTTCTTTATGACCAAATTCGATCATATTTAAAGATCTCGTTGCTGCATATTTTCCAAACAATGCACTTTTCTCTTAAACTGCAGTTTTATTTGTGGTTCCCAGAGTTTCTAAAAGTAGAACGGGAGGCAGAGCCTTCAGTTATCAGGCCCCTCTCTTGTGGAACCAGCTGCCAGTAAATGTCCGGGAAGCAGACACCCTCTCTAACTTTAAGATTAGGCTTACATTTTTCATTTTAAATAAAGCTTATAGTTGGGGATGGCTCAGTTGATCCTGAAACATCCCATAGCTGCTATAGCCTATGTCACACATTTCCTCATATGACATTATGTACATTTGCCATTATTGTTGTCATTAACTTGTGTTTTCCTGTCTCAACAGGTATCCTTTGAATGGTGTCATGGTGTTTGTTGTCCCCTCTTTTCTGTCCTCTCAAACTCCAGCTGGTCGAAGGCGGATGGCCGCCCTTCCTGAGTCTGGTTCTGCCAGAGGTTTCTTCCTGTTAAAAGGGAGTCGTTTCTCTCCACAGTCGGAGTGACTGTATGCATGCCTGGGATGGGACCCGAAGAGAAGTTTCAGGGCTATCTGTTGGTTTCCTTTAGCTTGGAAATTGTTTTTGAATAGGCTCTTTATTTATGAATTGGACTAATTTTCAATTCAATAAATTGGATTTGTTTGGATAATGATTACAATGAATTGAACTCCAATTGGCTTGAATTGGACTGTATCATTGAAGTGCTTTGTTGTAATTTGGCGCTATATAAATAAAACTGAATTGAATTGAACAATTTGGTTCAGTCCTGCACTGACCTGAAGAAACTGAGCTACAAACTTCAGAGCAGGGAAATGTGAATGTGAGAAACCTTTCGCTGTGCGTTTTCAACTAAACGCCAGTCTTCTCACTTTTGTTAATACATTCAACACCGTGAACCGCTCTGTCTGTTAACATTACTTTATTTTCAATTTGTGTATTGATTGTCAATATTTAAAAAATGTTTAAACAAAGTCATTAACGGTGTCATAATTCAAGTCTGGGCGAGTGGACCCAGCGAGTAGATGCAGACACGAGAGGTACAGGTCATAAGAAAAAGGTTTTATTTACAAAGATGAGGTCAATTATACAGAATTGACGGGAGATCTCTGAATCCATGGCTCTGGGTCTGTTAAAGGAGACAGGCAGGTGAGTAGTATTCCAGTGAGTTAATAAGGTTATGATATGCCAAAAAGGTTAGTAAGTCTTTCCTACTCTTCCTATATGGTGGTCCAGGCTTTGGGGGCGTAGTTTTTGTTCAGCTGGTGGACTGCAGGATTGTATGGGTGCAGGTAGAGAGTGAAAAGGGAGGTGAAGGTCGGCTAGGAAGATGGAGAGCGGACAGGCAGGTGAGTGGGCAGGGTGGAGGAGTTCACAGGATTCAGATGCGAGCAGTGCCCAGGTACAGCAGTTAATCCAAGGTCCACACGGAGTAACATAGAAAAGAAACAGTTTGAGGTAAATACAAGATGAAAATTTTACATTTTCAAACAAGTTGGCCTGACTGTTCACAGCAGCAGGAAAGACGACCTGGCAAGGAACTGCTGTCACCTCCAGCCTCTTTAAGCCTGTAGTAATTACCAAACGCAGCACAGGTGAGTAGAAAGAATCCAAAGCCTGGGGTAACCTGTCCAACAGCTTCACCTGTGGAGGAATCAGAGTAAAACACACCAAACACCCAACCAGCCAGCCGACCATGACAAAAGTTACATCTTGTGCATCTTCAGCTTGGTACATTAAAGCTGCCGTCGGCAACTTTTTTTTTTAGTCATATTAGCTTGAACTGTCATGGGATTCTGGAAGTAGAATATTAAATTGGCCGTTTAGGAAAAATCCCGAATTCTGTAGCTCCCTCTAAAGCCTGTAATCGTGCTTGCAAAAATCGAGCGCTCCCGGCTGTTTTTAACCAATCACGTTAGGTTGCAGATCTATTATCTGAGCAGAACAGTCACCAACCACGTCTTCCATGCTGAGCGTGAGTCTGCCCCCAGCTTGTGTGCGCGCACACTTTTGTGAACTCACGTGCACAACCTCGTCCACAGAGGGGGAGGGACCTGAAAGTTGTATCAGTTCGAATTTTCCGACTTTAGACTCGGAATTTTGAAAACCTGCCGATGGCAGCTTTAAGGTATGATGAAAAAGCATTATTTACTAGCATCTGCTGCTGACTTACAGCAAACCAAACTATTTCCCGCCCGGATCAATAGTCTAACTATATCTATATAGAGAGCTGGAGCGTTTTTGGTATGACTGGAGGAGTAGCTTTATTATGCTTGTGTTTACTGCATAAAAGTTACCTAACAGACGCCCAGGTTTTGATGGCACGTTACATACATAAACACATCGTAACTTACCACAGCCAGGGTCACGTGATGGCGCCGAGCAAGATGGCTGCTTAGGTTGGAGGCTGCGGCACCGTCGGTTAATATTTTGTGTGAACATATATCCATCTGCAATTTTTCACAGTATTTTTTTTTCACAAGTTGCCGTTTGTAAGCCTCTCCCACTACCGATATGCCAAATTCCCGGAAAAACGAAAATGCGTCTCAACAACAGCTAAGCACCAGGGCTACCGCTAGCTCAAAAGCTGATCGGGCCTCTCCTGTGTCTCCAGCTCGGGAGGCCGTGGATGAGTCCATCTCTACCGCCGAAATACACGCGCTACTCCAGAAACTATCAGACGACCAAACGAAAATCCTGAATGATCAAGCCACACACTTTGCTGACATCCGTAAGGATGTGTCGGAAACGAGAAGGGCTGTTGAGGCGATGGAGGGCAAGCTAGCCGACATGCTGACCAGGATAAGTAGTGCGGAGACTCGTCTGGATATGCTCGAGGAGGTGGAGAGACAGCGTTGTGACTCGCCCCCGGCTACGGCTTCTGAGGTTGAAAAGCTGAACGCCAAGCTAACGGAGTACGAGGATCGAGAGAGGCGAGTAAATCTACGTATTTATGGTTTCCCGGAACGCGTTGAAGAAAAAGATGCCATATCGTTTTTGAGGGCTACTCTCCCCGAAATCCTTCATGCTGACTTCGAAGGGGGCCTGGACTTGGAGCGTGCTCATCGCTCTCTACTACCAGCTAAGCCCGGAGCTCCGCCGAGGCCCTTCATCGTGCGGTTCCTGAGGTTTCAACAGAAGGAGCGGGTGAGACAACTTGCGAGAGATATGGGAGACGTCCGCTGGCAGAACCAGAGGATAAGCTTCTATCAAGACTTCTCCAAGGCCACGCAGGAGCGCCGACACTCCTTCCTGGAGTATAAACGTCTGCTTCACTCAGCCAAAATACCGTTTGGCATCGGCTATCCTGCTGTGCTGTCATTCACAACGCCGAACGGGACAAAGCATCGTTTCGATGATCCTAAGAAGGCTTTGCAATGCATCAAAAACCTTTAACTGATCCAGGCCTTGCACTTTAATGGACACCCCCCCATTTTTTGCACCTTACAGAGTGACTTGGGTAAGACGATGACAGTCATTTATATGAAAGTTTTTGGGTTTATACCACTGGTGGTTGGAGACGTGTCATTACACCACTACCTATAACCTACCTCGTAGCATGGGTCCACTACTTTATCCTTTGTTTTATTGTCTCTGTTGCTGTTGTTATAGCATTGTGCTTTATTATATCATTTATAGATCATGCGCGTATTATTAACGGGTAGGCATTATTATTTATTTATTTACTTATTTTTGTTTTTATTAATCATTATTATTTATTTATTTACTTAGTTATTTATTTATTTATGATTTTTTTTTTTTTTTCCTATGCCCAGGTCTCAAGTCATGTTTGTTTGTTCAATATGTGTGTGTGGGGGGGGGGGTCATGTCCGGAGTTGCTATGGTCTACTAAATGTGTGCTATTTTGTTATAAGGCAGATGTGTTAAGGCTGGTGAAAATGCTAACACTGCTGTTTCGCCTTTTGATGGCTGATGGTGCCGCTGCCACACCTGGGTAGCCAGAAACTCTTAGTTTCTTGAGTTAGTTTATCCAGTTTTGGATTATCAGGAAGGTTTGATAGTTTTTAGCTTCCTCACCTTCCTCGCTTTCCTTTGCCCTTTTGGGTATTTTCAATGTTTTTTTGTGTCTTTTCTGGTTTTGAGGTGTTTTTCTTTTCTGGATCCAGACTTCTCTCTCTCTGCTGTAGGGGCAACTCCATTTTTTATGTCACTATTTTTCCCTGTATATGACAGCTCTCAATTTCATTTCAGTCAATGCCAGGGGGCTTAACATTCCACATAAAAGAACCACTGTACTTGAATTTCTCCGTAAGAAAAATATTGACTTTGCTATGATTCAGGAATCACATTTGCTGCGCAAAGATGTGGGCCGATTAGCCAATAAGTTTTATCACTCTATTGCAACATCATCTGCTGCTACAAAATGCAAAGGGGTAGCGGTACTGTGTAAACGCAAACTTAAATTTGATTTGATTGACACTTGGGCAGTTGATGCGGGTCGGATAGCCATTGCCAAGATTCGCATGGATGGGAAGAATATTGCACTCATTTCTGCTTATGCACCTAATGCATTTGATGTCACTTTTTTTGAACTGTTAACTAAATCTTTGCTTGATCTCACAGGATTTCATTTAGTCCTAGGTGCAGATTTTAACGCGGTGTGGGACAGCAGCATGGACAGAACAGGTGTCTTTGAGACTAGGGACCAACGTCTTTCATCTGAGGCTTTGCGCCAGTGGGCAACCGACACAGGCATGGTCGATATTTGGCGTATGTTAAACCCCTCTTTAAAAGATTTTTCTTTTTACTCAGGGAGACATAAATCCTTTTCGAGGTTAGATTTTACCTTTGCCTCAAATGATTTATTTCAAAACATTCAAAATGCACATTATATTCCAGTTACCTGGTCTGATCACAAACCAATATATTGTTCAGTTACGGTTCGTCCGTCTTCCACTAAGGCCCCTAGGTGGCGTTTCAATTCTTCTTTACTACGAGATAAATCCTTTAGAGATCAGTTTGAAACCAATTTTAGCGAATTTTTAGGGTTTAATGTCGGCTCTGTTTCGGATCCAAGGATACTTTGGGAGGCGGTGAAGGGCTTTATTAGGAGCTACACCACTCTATATGCTTCAACACGAAACTAGGAACGTGCAGCCAAATTGGAAGCTTTAGAATTAAAATATTCGACCCTTGATGCTGCCTTGCAGCATAATTTTAGCGCTTACACAGCTTTACAGAAGGAACTGACTAAAAAAGAGATCAACGCTCTCCTGAAGCGCCGCTCAGAATTTCTCATGCACAAGACAAGGCAAACTTACTATTTTAACTCTTCGAAACCCAGTCATCTATTAGCAATGAAACTTCGGACGGATGAGCACTTTGCTGATATTTTTTGCATTAAAGATAAAGATGGCATTATACAATGTGACTCGAAAAAGGTAAATGCTTCTTTTGCCTCCTTTTATCAAGAGTTATATAATTCGGAAAGTAATTTTGACAAGAATGTCTGCAATGATTTTTTAAACAACATTAAACTACCCCGCCTTAGTAACGATGACTCTGCAAAGCTAGATGACTCTATCACACTACAGGAATGTGAGGCAGCTGTTAGGGAGATGCGTAAAGGTAAATCGCCAGGGCCGGACGGTATTCCACCTGAATTCCAGGGTCATCTCCAGGGTCATATGACGGACTTGGTTCATAGCGACCAAACAGGATTTATAAAGTCTAGACTTGCCACGGATAATGTTAGAAGACTACTTCACGTTATAGATGGTGCTCAGAACTTAAAGTCTCCTGCTGCTGTCCTTTCACTTGATGCGATGAAGGCCTTTGACCGCCTGGAGTGGCCCTTTCTGTGGTCAGTGCTCGAGTTCATGGGGTTTGGCTTGTCATTTATTAATATGATCAAGGTTCTGTACAGTAACCCGACTGCTGTAGTGCTGACAGGTAAAACTAGCTCTCCTCCCTTTGCTATTTCAAGAGGTTCAAGACAAGGCTGCCCTCTCAGTCCTCTGTTGTTCGCCCTTTCTCTCGAGCCTTTGGCACAAGCTATCCGCAGCTCACCCACAATCTCTCCAATTTCTATTAGAGGAATACACCATCACGTATCACTGTACGCTGATGATGTTTTATTGTATATGAACAATCCGGTGCAATGTATTCCACATGTGTTATCGACTTTTGAACATTATGGCAAGCTTTCAGGTTTCAAGATAAATTGGCAGAAATCTGCTTTGCTACCTTTAAATCAGGCTATGTGTAATGTTCCCATCCCTGCATCTATTCCGATCACTAAAAACTTTATTTATTTGGGGATAGATATTTCTTCTTCTGTACAGACGATAATTAATAACAATTTTTGTAATACACTTAACAAAGTGATGGCGGATCTGGACAGGTGGTCTAACCTGCCTAATTCACTCCGTGGTAGGATAGCCATAATTAAAATGAATATTTTGCCCAGAGTAAACTTTGTTAGCTTGATGCTCCCCCTTCCCCCGCCCCCTCAATATTGGAACAAATTACAGTCAGCAATAACTAAATTTCTTTGGCATGGCAAACGACCTCGCATTAAACTTACCACAATGCAGCGAGAGAGGCAGGCCGGCGGCCTGTCTCTCCCGAACTTTAAGTTTTATGGGTGGGCCTTCACACTTAGACCTCTCCTTACCTGGTTCCAACTTGATGCTCGGGTGTCATGGCGAGCTATGGAGGAGCAGATAATAGCGCCATACTCTTTCGTTAACTTTCTACATTCTAATATATCACTCCATTGCTGTCGTTTGAGATTTGGCCCTTTGATTTCGTATTTGTTGTCGGTATGGAGGAGTGTGGAGAAATTAGTGGGATGTCCTGTTTGGGGCCCACATTCTCCAATATTTAAAAATGACAGATTGATGATTGGTGGTCATCCTATTTGTTTTCCTGATTGGGAAAAAAATAATATTTGTACACTTGGTGATATTTATGGGGAGGAGGGATTGTTTACGTTTCAAAGCATATGTATAAAATATAATGTCCCGCGCACCTCCTTTTTATTTTATTTGCAGCTGAGATCGGCTTTAAAAGAGATTGGTGTCCCTGTACAGGGCCCTCTCACACCACATCCGCTTCATACATTGTTCCACTCTGTGGGGAGCACGAGGGGCTTTGTATCAAAACTTTATTGGTTTTTGTTAAAGCATGCTTACAGTCCCCTGGCATTGGACGCGACGTGGAGGAGAGATGTTCCAGATCTGGACCCTGCATTTGACTGGGATAAAGTGTGGATTGGTGTGGGCTTGGCATCCAGAAACCCTGACCACCAGCAAATACATTACAATTATATACATAGGGTTTATTTAACTCCTAGGAAGCTTCATTTAATGAAGGTTATTAATGATCCTGTGTGTACTCTCTGTTCTTCCAAAGTGGTTGGCACGTATTTCCATATGTTTTGGGAGTGTACCCCAGTGGCTGATTTCTGGAAGATGGTGGCCACTAACCTCTCTAAGCTGTTTGATGTCAGTTTGCCCTGTTCGCCCGCCACACTTATTTTTAATGATTTGTCAAGGTTAGGCTTAGCATTAGACAAGAGAAAAGCTTTGTTGGCTGGACTTACGGCCGCAAAAAAACTAGTCGCTACACGCTGGAAACCTCCTCCTTTACTATCTCGTCGTGTTTGGGTTTTAACATATATGGATATCACTTATTTGGAGTTGTCGACAGCTAGGGTCCACGGGGCTAAAGAGTCAGCGATAGAGGCTTGGCTTTCACTCTTATCAATCCTCCGTGGATTACAGATATAAGATGTGACTGAAATATGAAGTTCTGGATCCAGGGGATGGGTGGATTTTATTTGGGGTTGTGTTTTTGTGTTTTATTTTTGTCATTTTATTTAGTTGTCTATGTGTCTGTAAAAATGCATTTGGATTGGCATATATGTGAAAGTATATCTTATAATCTATTTTTGTAATTCACATGTGCCTGTCTATATTCTTTTGTAGAAATAAAATAAAAAATTGATATAAAAAAAAAAAAAAAAAAAAAAAAAAAAAAAACTTACCACAGCCAGCATGACAGTGTGTCCATTGCTAATTTACAAACATACATTAACTAAACCTTCACCGACATGCTGTTGCAGCCTTATTGGTTGAAGCTCTCCAGTAGCTGCTTGACTCCGATTCAAATTGAAAAAAATCCACAATTTTGGCACAGTCACTTTTTGTTCAGAAAACTTTCTTTATTGCATGGGAGGGGGGTTGAGAACTTGCTAAGTCTCCACCCCAGAAACAGACTGTTCAAAATAGGGCAAAGATGAGACACACTGTGCTTAGACCAATACCTATTTTGACCAAAACCTGTTTCATACATTTCAATAAGACTTCAAAAATATTGTGTCAAATTGTTAGAAAGGGATAATATGACACATTTACTGTCCGTGCATACTTTACCCTAATGTACTGTGCAAGAATTTAAAATGCAGCCCATATCTTTGTGGCACATCTATAGTTTACTTTTACTGTGCCTTATAATTTTCCTGTGATTGCGATAAGTAAGTAAGTAAGTAAGTAATTTATTTGTACAGCGCCTTTCATAGACCAGGGTCACAAAGCGCTTTACAGGTACAATAGAAACACACAGTTAAGAAGTACATAAAAGTATAAGTTTAAAAAGGCCAAAGCAACTCAGTGACAATCATAGCAGCCCAAGACAATTAAGAAAATTAAGACAATTAAGAAAATTAAGAAAAAACCTGAACAAATAAAAAGGTCTTAAGTTGCCTTTTGAAGGCGTCAACAGACTCCATCGAGCGCAGAGAGAGCGGAAGATCATTCCAAAGCCTGGGAGCAACAGCCTGGAAGGATCGGTCTCCTCTGGTCCGGAAACGCGTGCGTGGCACCATCAGAAGATTCTGATCCACAGACCTCAAAACCCTAGCTGGGGTGTAAGACTGGATCAGATCTCTGATGTAGGGTGGAGCCTGACCATGCAATGCTCGGAAAGTTAAAACCAAAATTTTAAAATTTATCCTAGAGGAAACTGGTTGCCAATGAAGAGCTTTAAGAACAGGAGTTATGTGAGTCCTCCTATTTGAGCGGGTCAGAATTCTCGCAGCAGAGTTTTGCACCAACTGCAGGCGAGACAGCTCCTTCTTGTTCAGACAAGAAAACAGACTATTACAATAGTCCAAACGCGAAGACACAAATGCATGTATAATCAGCTCCAAATCATCCCGTGACACCATTTTCCTGAGTTTGGAGACATTCCTCAGTTGAAAAAAGCAGCTTTTGGTCAGCTGTTTGCAGTGTTGCACTAATGACATGTCCTTGTCAAACACAACACCCAGGTTTCTGAGGCTCGTTTTAACAGACTGGCCCAAGTCACCCAAGTACTGGTTAATCCCTGGAATGGAGTCATCAGGGGCAATAACCAGTGTTTCTGTTTTGTCCACATTTAGCTGCAAGGTGTTGTCATTTAGCCATTGTTTTATCTCCACCAAACAATGAACTAAGGAATTTAGCCTATGGGGCTCAGTTGGCTTGAAAGAGCAGTAAAGCTGGATATCATCAGCAAATATGTGGTACGAAACATCAGAAAATCTCTGGATGATTTTTCCCAAAGGGATCAAATACAGCAAAAATAATACAGGACCCAAGACAGCACCTTGAGGGACTCCACACAGCAGATCTGCTGACTCAGACCTTATTTGGTTAGCTGTGAAACTAAAACTACGCCCAGAAAGGTATGACGAGAACCAGTGTAGAACTGAACCTGACAGACCTACTTCATCCCTCAGTCTTCTCAGCAGGATTTGGTGGTCAATGGTGTCAAAGGCTGAGGACAGATCTAAAAGAACTAGAACAGTGCATTTTCCCGAATACACACTCATGATGTAGTTCCACTCATAAGCTCTGCTATTTGTCCTGTAGATTCCAATTAGACTTCCACTAAAGTCAATGCCTTAATTTGGTAAAAATTCAAGGACCTATTTGGAAAAGAAATGATGATAATTACACTTAGCAGTGCTAACAACTTATGCTACACTCCCACTTAAAGGGACACTCCACCCATTTGCATTAGGCTTTGCATTGTTAGAAACCCAGTCATACTTTTGAATGGTCATGCAACACTCTCTCATTTCCCCCTGAGACGGGAGAAAACCGTATTCACCTCTTTACACTTCCTCCTACAATGACGCAAAATGACGATTTTTGCGTCATTGTAGGAGGAAGTGTAAGAGGGGTGGATTTCTGTTGAGACTACAAGCCTAGTTCCCACCCTTCAACATCGCCCATAGGGGGTTGGACCTAATGCGCTAACAGACCTATCACAGATCAGTGCCAGTGCTTTAGACTGGCAGAGAGCTGCAGCTAACATATATATATATAGATATATATATATATATATCTATATAGATATAGATATAGGTATATATAATTGTCATGAGATCCACACTCCTTACCAGTTGGTGGCGGTAAAGTTGTTTGCCAACCGCCAATAAAAAAAACGAAATAGAGAGAGATAGAGCTGCAGCTAACACGGAGAACTGGAGAAGATATGGCTCGAGCTGGGGCGAATTGGTGGCGTCCTGGAGACCTACTTTAGAATACCTAAAGTCAACTGGAAACGACAGCCAAAGCCTACAGGGCCAAATGGACGTCTTTCTGTAAAGTAAGTTTGTTTTCTTTGTTACTATGTCAAGGAGTACTCTTGCTAACACGCTAACGTGGCATGTTCATTGCACAAATAGCTTACAGTTATGCAAGCTACTGTGGCACGCTAGGCTCAAATGCCATCACTCACTTTGTGATCAATGTTTTGTCTAGACAATTTCGTCTAACAGCCTACCGGCACTTTCTTGAGTGGGTCCTGCAAGGAGAGAGATTGGGCAGAGGGCGTCTGTCGTGCAGGCTATCCGCCAGAACTACCCAGCTCCAGACGGCCAGTACTGCGGGCACCAAGAAGTGGAGGACGCTCAGGAGCTATAGTTTCCTTGATTTATATTCATTTAACAGTTGTATTGTTTGTATAGTTATTTAATTAAATGGTTAAAATGTACGTTGTTGTGGTTCTTTCTTAGTAATGTTGCTCCAAGTGTATTCGAGTTATTGAACGACCAACATTTCAGAACGGGAACTACCTAGCTACTGTTACCTCAGATGACAAAACGACAGAATTGTGATCATAGCCTACCTATAATTACTATAAATTATGAAGCATTACAAGTATACATTGCATTATAAGTTTGTTGCAAATCAGTTACCTCCTTCCAAGTTTATGATGCTATTCTAAACTTTGTTGAAGGCAGACAGGAGAGAAGGAGTGACATTTTGTTTTTTAATTCACAAAATAAGAATTGTCATGAACATAAAGACACACAAACAAAACTATCCACACTATAAAAAAAGAGGTATTGACCGTGTGATTGAGTATACAGTAAGGTGCTCGATGGAAGTGCAAACAGGTAAGGCAGTGACATGATTTCCAGGTAGCGTAGAGTCGGGTGGAGCTCGTACACTCTCGGGGGAGTGGCCAGCGGATCTTGAGCATTGCAATGCATTATGGGGATTGTTGTCTTTAATCCACAAGCACAAAAAAGTCATTTTCTGCCTTTTCTCGGTCAAGAAGGCACCAAATTAGAATGGAAGACCCATGAGAGGGGTCTTCCGGCATCACACCTTCTGGTCTGCCTGGGTTGGTTCAGCTGGAGACTCTCGTTCATGGCAATATTGTGCAAATCTGGCACGCCTTCTCTGGGCTATAGAGCAGTTTGCCCCCCGCTGTATTGAGACACACCCACCTGGCCTTCAGCTCAGTGCGCTTCACAACAGCACGGGTGCTTTGATGCGTATATGTGTGCAGTCTAGTGCTCCAATTATGAGTGGCAGTCCAGCCAAGGCATGAAAGTCCCTCTTAATTTGTACTTGTTGGACAGCGGTGTATGGGAATTTGATGTACCATGGGTGATAAACTGATGAGAGCTTTGATGACCAAGGGGAGCGCACAACTCACAGAGGACTGGGACACCCCCGATCTGTCTCCAATCTCCCTCTGAAAGGTTCCAGTGGCCAAAGATCCAAGGATTTGGACCTGGGCGTGTGGTGGAATTGGGTTCGATCTGCATGTTTCTCTCTGGAGTTGTGACTCTAGGAAGCTGCATATTTGCAGCAGCACAGTCCTTGGCAATCTTAATTGCGATGTCAGCCATTGGTCTGTCTCCACATGGATATCTACACGGTCTCTTCAAAGAGCCTGACACGCTAAGGCATCCAAAAGTCAGCCGCTGGTTACACTTCCCATCGACCTTGTTATATAGTCAAATTAACCTTCAATTAGTGAATAATTTAAGTCAAACATTATGTCAGCATAATTATGGGGTATAATGTATATATTTATTTTACTTCAAAGTAATTAAATAAACAATCCATTAGTCAAGCAAACCTGATTTGACTATTGACTATTTGACTATTTTACGAAACTGCTACGACAGGTCTGGATCACTCGTAAATTCTGTTTGTACCTGAAAGAAAACGTAAAATACAAAAAGATTGGTGAATGCGCAAATTCTCTTAAATCACTTGCACGGACGATTTAAGAACAAATCTGTGCATACGAACAGATCTTGCATGAGGCCCATTGTTCAAACAGGTGAGACCTCGGCATGGAGGTACCTCATTTTGATCATGTTTTACACTGTAAAGTAATTATTAAGTGGCTATTTCACTGTGCAGTTGTTTTATCCTCAACATAATGCTGTTTTCCCACAAATGTCTTCTCATCTAGGCCTATATCATGTTCTATTAAATAATTAAGCCTATTTAAACTAACACAGACGTCTACTCAGCCAACAGAAAGAAGGCAGATGCCCGTAAAACGGGTGGTGGCCCAGCATCGCCACCTCTAACGGGAGGCCAGTGACTGAGGGAATCCCTAGAGGGAGTCCACCCCCCAAGACACAAGTGCCTTTATGAAATATAATAGGCCTATAGGTAAGGTTCATAGAGTCTGTTACTACGGTAACTGACCGAGAGCTTAAGTTACCTCTCTTTGTGAAAAAGGCTAGTTACCCCTCTTTCTCTGGTTTGAGTTACCTCCCTTTGTGAAACAGAAAACTCAGTTTCCCTCATTTCAGGGTTAATAAACTCAGAATTTTCACTAAACCTGCTTTGTGAAACGGACCTCAGAACTTTCAAGACATGTGATGTTAGGGCAATTGGTCTGTAGTCACTGAGGGCAGATGCATGAGATTTTTTAGGTACAGGAACAAGACAGGGTGTCTTCCCCCGTTAGTAAACGTCTCTTGCGTTGAAATGGCAACTCATCATAACAGATGTCAAAAAGTGCGTCTAAAAATACAAGGAGAATACACTTAAGTATCTTAGGTTCCAAAGTAGTACAGAAAGATCTGTAATAAAAACAATTTTTTTGTATTGGTTTGGATGCTGTGGAATATTGTCTGCTGGTAACTGACATTTTTTTTACTACTGTTATGATACATAACCATGACAACAGGAAGTTGTTAACTGAGCAGCTAGCAACTAGCTGAGCTTTCCAAAACCCAAGTTATGCCCCAAATTAAGAAAAGTTGAAGAAACTCAGCTTGATTGCAGATTGGGAACAAAGTGTAGAGAAAGATGAAAGAGGGTTAGAACATTGCTACCTTTGATCGTAGTAGAAGGTATCACTGGTGGATAGAATGGTCAAGCTTGGACCCCTGATGAAGACAATGCAGGAATATCAGGAAGGCAATATTATTTTTTCATTGAGACATGGGTGCAGGAGCAGCTCCAGTGCCTCTATACTCGACTTTGGGACTGTGTGGATGGGTGGAGGCTGTATATGGGGAGTTGTTGAACTGTTGGCTCTGAGTTCCTAAAATGATATCTCTGCTTTAGACCATTGAGCAGGTTCTTTTCTTTACTTTTACTTTTTTTTGGTGGGGCTAAGATCAGTTAAATCAAGTGGAGAAAAGAAGCGAAAGAGAGAGGAGAAAGAAGATGGACCTTACCAGCAGTAATCTAACTGCAAGATGGCATATAGTGTACATAGAATAGTATGTAATTACAATACTTCCAAATTCATTTAGTGATGCCTTAACTATAGGGAGTCATGTGTCGTGGATTAAACTATATTGATCATAAAGATGTGTTTTGATATTGAAACTCATTAAAATGGGTTTTTATTTATTTATTTGTTTTACTTACAGTGGACAGGTATGTTTAACATTTCATTATGGGGATTTGAGCGTAGTTCAATTTCAGGTGCTGTACATTCAAAAGAGCAAGCAAGAATGCAATATAGCATCCATTCAAATTGATGTAAGCAAAATAGCTGTATTTATATCCACTTATGCTATACTTTTCTAATGTTACTCTGGAGCATGATAACCTATAGTATAATATAAAATATTTTGAGTTTTCCACAGTAAGATGTATAGTAACAAACAAAGGACATTTGCTGACTTTGTATAAAGCAGCAGTCTTACTCTACAGCAAGAACTCTGAAGACTTGGTACTAGTTTGTCATCTCCTCATATAACTGAAAAGAAGTGTTGCGTTTTTTTTAAAAATTAGTTCAAACTACATTTTTGAAATATGTGACTGCTCTAGCATTATTAAGATCAGCAAGAACTTGCTAAGTGTTTGATTTCAGACAATATCCAGTTATATTGCACCAGTACACTGGTCTTTGTTAAACCTTCTATAGTATTGTTAAATACCTTTAAACTAATCAGCTGTGTTATGATTATTAAAATGTCTTTATTTATCTCATCTTAGTTTAATTAGTCTTATTTATTAACCACCAATTTATCTTATTTGGGACCAATTTAATTATAGTTTAAACTAAAGACCCAAAAATGTATTTGTATTTATGATAATCAGTTCAGCTAAGTGCTTTTAGTTTTATTAGCAAATATTTATTTTAATCTTTTAGAACTAGTCATCAATGTGCTCTAATACCTCGATGTGATTGCTAGGTTAACTTTCTGAAGTAGGCAATACGTCATAATATCTGATTATAATAACTATTGAGCTTCCTTTTTACTCCTTTTCCTTTTTACTCAAATTTTCACAAATTAATTTTGCAGACTTCTTGATGCATAGAACTGATACAGCTTATCACAGTATCAGAAAACATTTATTATTCATCCAGGGACAACACAACAGTCTACACATGCAAAGATCATCCATTCACAGTTTTTACCATAGGATCAATGCCACTTTACACTCTTAAATTTCACAAACTTTAGGAACACACTATAAATAGGACAACCCCCCCCCTCTCTATGCCCAATTGGCATATTTATAAGAAATGTTTTATTGGAGTGACATCTAATGTTTTGTGTCATCCTAAAGGGAGTATTGACAATTTTAAGGCTTTGATCTAAAGAATGTAACTTGTATTTTGCACCTTCACATCATTTCCATGAAACTTTTATAAAGACAACCATGATCAAATGACATCACACAGGCTGGTTTCACAGAGAGTGTTAAAAAAAAATTAAACATCTACTGCAAATAGGTTATTATGAAATGTTATTCTTGAAAACAATTTGTATTCTTTTCATTTTATGAAATGTACTTCAGAAAACATCAATGAGCAACATCTGCAGTAAAAACCAATTAAGTTTGGTCTGGGAGCAACAGTCAGGATATGATCAGCTTTGATTAGCTTGCAGGATTTGTCGAGAAAAGAAATATTGCTTAAGAAAATAAATTGTTGTTCTTTAAGATAGTACAAATTTTGTAGTATGAAGACTGAGTTTTATTCAAAGTTAATTAATTCCAGTCTCATCGCAGAATGTGTAATAGTGACATTTGTTCACAGCACAAAAATATAGTAGTGTCACAATAAAGGCTCCAGAATGTGAGATGGCAATTTTTTAAGTTGCTTATTGTTTGGTATAGAACAATTTTCAGTTATCCTGATGGGAAACTCCAAGTATATATATATTTTTTTTAAACCTAAAAATGTATTCATGTCATTTTCTTTATAAGTAACCATAATATTGTATTTTTAATCCGTAACCAATCACAAATAACATCAAGGTACAAAGTAAAAGGACAAATTGCATTTGGGGGGATGGTGTCAAACTTTTGTTATACCTGAAGATTAAAAGATTGTCATATGAACCTCTCCACGAAACACTGAAAACATAAGATACTCTTTTTTTAAATTTGAAAAATAAAAGCACATTGATGATACAAATCTCATGATACACAATATACAAAAAAAACATGCAAATGTTTCTGGGTTACAAAATTATCATGTTCAGTATAATGCAGGTTTGCAATACAAATAGTGAATACAAATTTCATCTCATGTTTCATTTAGTAAATTATGAAAAACCTTGCTTTGGCAAATCTTCTCACATAATCTCTCCATTATTGTCATGGTACTTTTAATAACAACGCTCAAGTGTTTATACCAAATGTCTAAATATCGAAAATGTAGACAGTTAGAGATACAATTTATTGATATGCAGCATAATGCAAACTACTTTACACAATGAATTTTGCAATATCTCAACCGATAAAAGGTTAAAACTAAATAAGCACACAAACATAGATAGATAAACTGCTGGTTACTTCATGGCACAGTAGAAAATTACAGCACAAATTTGGATGAATGTTCTGTTCTTCCAGCACATCAAGGTAAAGAGTGAGTTAAAACAACTAAAAAAAAAAAATCCCCTGTCGCCATCTTATTCTCTTCAGCAAAGCCACAGATGCAAATAGACTAATTTCTTGATCTGTTCTGTTTATTCTTGTAGAAAAATGCTACACAACCAGCTGTAAATATAACTTCAACAAAGTCAGCTTTGCTACGAGTGAACACAGTGGATTACGGCATTATTTTATAGTTTTATTGTTTATAGTTACCATTAATATTATAATAACAATAAATATGAATTAATAATGGATTAAAAATAAATACAAAAACAATTAGGGAATATGTCTGTTTGATAATTCAACAAGTCAAAAATAAAAGACACAGTGGATGCTCTGTGCAATACATTTATGTAGTTCTCATCAGTTTGAATCATTTTAACTAACTTTACTCATACTTTTTTGGTTTTGGTTTGGTATGATTTATGGCTCTAAACAATAGGATAGTATGTCAATTCTGCTGTTGGTGTATTTCATAACTGATTGGTTAAAAACAACTCAAAATTTCAAATGGCACACAAAATGTCAAAGACAAAAATACTGTCATGATCTAGTTTTGCTCTGAATTTTTTTTTAATATATACCTATCTCATAATGCTCTGTTCCTTATTTGTATTGTATATACCGATTGACATGGATGTCCAAAAATATGTACAGGCTATTAAGATTAAAGACTGGGATTTTCATTTTTACAGGGTAAACGCTTACTTCAGTCCAAGTCACCTCATATTTGATTTCATAGCTACAGGAGGACTCCTAAGCACACTTATGGTTCAAACAGTATTCTGTTGAATATGTGGTATCTGTACACAAAAGATGCAAAATAGAAAACATCTCTGACATATTATTGTCTTAGTTGTAAATCTTTGTAAAATAATTCTTTATCTATTCTGTATATTTAGTATGTTATATAGTACGGAAATAGGATTAACTGGTGTAGCACCACTTTCAGGCATACACAATATTTACAATGCAGGGAAGTAAACATTGGTTTCACAGCTATGATAAAATCATTTTTGCAGTGATGAGCTGCATTTCAAATGTAACTGCCTGACTCAGTTTAACATTTTTTTTGTGTTTTTCTTTTTTAATCCAAAACATACAATTCATTAAAAAAGATTCTCCCCACCCCAAAACTACTGTTACAGCATTAACAATACAATAGGTTTCCTCAGGAGTGACCACAAAAGTACACAGTGATTATTTCTACAACAACGGTTGTGCTTTAGTGTAAACATGTACAAAAATCATGCTACATAAAATCTTTTCTTTTAAAGTTATATACTTTTATGATTAATACTGACTGTTGTAACTTATACCAGGTTCTCCCTGCCCTACATCCTTTGCTAAATTTTCATAGGACTATTCAGTCACTTTGTACTTTAGTCCTTAAAAATAGGAGTAATCGATGTTCCCTTGTAGAAAATGTTCCGAGCGTTATCAGGGCTATTGGCTCTCTCTGGTATCATGATGATACTATTACCTTTTCTTCGCAGTGTGGACTCACGACTGGAAGCAACTGAGGGGATTTCTGATGTGGTCTCCGCACCTCCTCCTCCGTCACCACCTCCAGATCCAGACCCACTACCGTCCCCTGGAGTGACCCTTATGGTAGAGAGGCCCTGAGTATGGACCCTCTGCTCTGATTGGCCGGTGCTCTGGGTGTGAACAGTAACTATGGGTGGGGTGCCAACAGTAGAAGTGGTGGTAATAATGTGATTGCCGTACTTCCTGTCAATTGACCCTTCACGTACTGAGTCTGAGCTCTCTGAGTCTACACTTAGATCATTGTGCTCAAAAGACTGCCTCAAACTTCCCAGGCCCGGACCTACATTAACTACACCACCAGTCCCTATACTTCCACCAGCTCCTGTGCCATGATCCAGGGACCGCCACCTCCATGATCCACTTCCATCTGTGGATGGTGCTTGGATCACTGGTCTGTTATTTTCAGGGTGGGCTTCTACTCTGACAATTGCACCAGTGCTTCCTGAGATACTGCCTGTAGTGCTGCCCAGTGAACTAGGCCCTGTGGTGCTGGTAGGGTCCAGATCAGTTAGGGTCCTGTAACAAGCCGAATTCTGGCAACTCCCATTAATGTTGCAGCCCATGTTGCTCTCATCTAAGCTCTTAGAATGGGTTTGTAGTAGCCCCTGCTGCTTAGACATAGCAATGACTTGCATAATTCGGGGCTGAGTGTTCTGCATATTTTCATTAGTCCTGCATGCTGCAGTCTTCTCAGCTGCCCTTTGCCAATTAGCCTGAACAGTACTGTTCACTGTTGACATGACCTCACTTCCATCTCCTTCCATTGTCCTCTGGGAGGTTGTGTTGTAATTTTCGTGAGCTTCCTCTGGTATGTGCACTAGCTGTGAAGATCCAGGTCTAGATTGCATTAGTATCCTGGTTCCTCCAGCAATGCCACTGCAGTTACTGGGTAGGGTGGTACTTGCACCTGTAGGGAGCTTGGACATGTATGCATGGCCATCAAGGCCCCCATTGAGGCCCATAGCTGATGGTTCAGAGCTTGATCGCAGCTCCATGCTGCCATGGTGGTGGGGGTGCTGGGAGGACTGACCAGATGATGAATCTACAGAGGAAGAGAAGGACTCCGTGACCAGCATGTTGCACTTATGGTTGTTGTTCTTACTTTTCCATTGAGACAGAAGCTGCTTTGAGCGGCTGGAGTCCAGAGAGGCATGGTGGAGAGTGGTAGCGTGACGTCTGGCGGCTTCCTCGTATGCTGCTATGGCCTGAGGGGTGTGAACCCGAGGGAGTGTGTGGCTATAAGTCATCATGGCATCTTTGCTCTGGGGACTGCAGGGGGAGATCACTTCCACACCTGCACTGGAGCTCTTTAGGCTGTCATCAGGCCTCTGTTGCTGTAGTCCTCTGTGGAGCAAGCCTTCAGAGTGGGAGGTCGGTATGCCAGTTTCACTAGCTATGCCAGCTTTCATCTGCAGGTGGTGAATAATGGCCTCCTGGCTTACATGGGGCAAGGAGCAAGTGGGGTGATGTACAAGTGGTGGGGCACTGCTGCTGGCCTCCTCACTAGACTGAAAATTTCCAACTGCATACAACCCCTGGCAACACATAAAAAAAACACTTACCTGTATTATAATGTATTTGTTTTAAAAAACATTTAAAACAGAATCACATAAACACTGTTCAATGTTTTGTATGACTGAATGAGAATGGGCATGTGTTCCCTTTTAATAATGTAATGGGAAGAACTGTAATATAGTCATGTATAACTATTGTGATTTCATAGAACTTTGACTTCTAGATGCAGAAATTTAACAAGTAACTTGGCTCTATAGGGGGCAATGTGCACCACTTAGGTGGTCTGTAAGTTTAGTCCAAAGCAAAAATTTCAGTAACAGCTTGAGGGACTGATGTTAAAATTAGGTACAGATTTCGTTAGGTCCCAAAAACAGGGACTTTCCTGTTCACCCTTTCCTACCCTTAATCTAATAAAATAGATTAAAATAAACTTTAATCCGTCTTATTAGTAATATCAAAGCAGGTGCTGGAGCACAAGATAACCAAATATGGCTTGAGTGTCCAGGAAAAAAAAGTCCATTTAGCATTCAGGAGGCAGGCTGTAGTTAAGGGGGAAGAACAGTTGCCTAACAAATTGGAAGGTTGGTAGTTTGCATGTTGAAGTGTCCTTGGGCAAGACACTGCACCCCATGTTGTCTGCCCATCGGTGAATGAATGTGTGTGAATGTATAGAATAAAACACTGTCTAAGACATGCTGTATGAGTGTGTGAGTGAATGGGTGAATGTGGTATGTAGTGTTAAAGCGCTGAGTGGTCAACTAGACTAGAAAAGCGCTATACAAGTACAGTCCATTTACCATTTACCAAACAAAGAAAACAAAACACTGGGTCAGAGGAACAAGAAGACAAGGAACAAGGAGACCAAATAGGCAAGGGAAATAAGCAAAGAACACATGTAGGCCAACAAAGCTACAGATGGACAAAGACAAGAACATGACCATAAATACACAAATACATTGGTATAACCACTGAATTACTAAAAAGGGAAGCAAAAACCACAAGAACAACAAATGAAATTAGTCATGAACAAAAAGATCTTTAAAAGAAGGGGGAACAAAGGTGTATGGAAAATTTGAGGACATAGGTAAACACAAAGAAAACATAAGAGATAAAACAAAAACATTGGTAAAACCCTGACTCCCAGTCAACTTTGTTGTTTGGGTAATAAATGGACAAAAGAAATGGGCCTTTCCACAGGTTCCATATTGGCGCAGGGTTACAGTGGGGACAAATGGTGAGACAAACTTCAGTTGTCAATCCTAAATGGGCCGCTTTTGTGTTGACCATTTTGAGTATAAATATGCATTTCACCATCTCTTTCAACAGGAAAATATGTTGCTGTTTCTAGAAACCAAAATTACTTATCATATGTACATTCCTCAGTGAAAGGAGTCTTGTGTGTCTGTAACCATGTGATTTAGTGATGGTTTGTAAGGAACAGGCAGGCTATGTTAGTCATGTCTTTAACACCAAAATATTTTGTTTTGCTTAACTCTACCCATGAGTTTACCTTTCTAAATGTAACCAGGAAACTTTCGTGAGTAGACAAAACCATAGAAAGGTAAAAATAAAACGAAAAAACTGAACAGTGATACTGTATAGGGATGTCACGAGAAACGATACTTCGGTACCAAGTCGATGCCACAATTCTAAAAACATGATGGTACTCGTTTTTCTACAGTACCGTAGGTACCGTTGGTACTAGGGATGAAATTCCTCCAGACGTGGGCACCATATACACCTACAAGTGTTCTAGTGTGCCGTTTAATGCCAAAGGAACACTGAAGATACAACTGCAGCAACAGCTCCGCCTTGGCGCGTCGAAAAGAAAAATAGTAAGAGTCGTGTCTGGAAGTACTTTGCGTTTGAGGCGGATATTCAGGGATTAAAAACAGATTCGCAAAAACCTATATGTAAACGGTACCAAAGAGCTTTTCAGACGAAAGGAGGAAACACTTCCAATTTAGTGAAGCACCTCAAAGACAGACATCCAGATTTATTCCCAGAATTCAAGGTGAGTGAATTTCAAGTCATGTTAACGTTCACTTTGCAGTCAAATTCACACCCATTGTTCTCCGTTGAACAAACTCCCCATCGCATAGATAAGAAACGCATATCACAAGAAACAGCAGAAACAGAGCTTTGCAAAGAATATCTGTAAATAAATAAATATTACTTGAACGCAACATGCCACTGTTCTTTTTTTGTAATGTTAATAGTGTATTCTTTTTATTCTTTACTTGAAGGGTACATGCCAGTTCCACTGTTGTTTTTTTGTAATGTCCAAATATTAAATTAGTATGTTTAAGTATACTGGAATATATTCTTTTGTTTTTGTTTTTTACCGTGGTATCGAATTGGGTTTCGAGAATCTTGGAATTTTACTGGTATTGGTTTCGACTACTAAATGTCTGGTATCGTGACATCCCTAATACAGTATGTAAGTTTTTTGCTGGGCACAAACTAAGGTTTATCAGGTAGATGTGTGAGAAGCCTTATACACCTTGTCTACAATCAGACGTAGAGCATCTCTGCAGCGTTGGTAGTGTATTTTGGTAGTGTACATACTGTTGCCATTGTTAGACTTCGTTGGCGTCTTTTTTTCAGGCGATTCAGAGACACAGTAGGGGACTTCTTATCACCATCATTTCTTCACCTTGGTTATGTGTGTAAGAGGCCCACGTCCACTCTAATCAATGTTGACCCTGACAGATTATGACTTTTGTGTGTACTCTAATGATAGTTTAAGTAGCAAATTCCTCTTTGTCATTTAAGGTCTCGAATAAAAATAATGTTATGGTGATCCTTTGACTTTTCAGTTAGTTCTCCAGTCATTTTTGACATTTTGTCATATACTTGGGTTTATGGAAAAAAATCTCCGTTTGAAAATTGCTATCAGACTCAGCTGTATTTTGTTAATTAGTAAATGTAATATACAAACATGCTAAGCTTATAGGCTAAATATGACAAACATTACATTCCCAAATTTTGTACGTTTGTATTCTCACCACAAGCATTTTAGCATGGCAACAAAGTTTAAGCAATATGTTGGTGAAAACATAACTACTGACTTCGATGAAGACACTTACTTTGGGTTCTTTCATACATGTGCTGAAAGACCTGGATGTATTAAGCGTATTCATTTATTTATTTATTTATTTTACAGCCAGTTGCATCACAGTTGCTATTTCACTTCAGTTCAATCATGGATTGGAGGAAAACTACTCCATCATCTTATTTATTAATTTTTCATTCATTCATTCATTTAAAGAATTTCTCAGCTTTCTCAAAATGAGTTTAAAAGTGAAGTTTTGGTTTATGTTCGCAGCTGCAACACATTTCATTCTATTTTGAAGGACCGCTTTAAAACTCAGACTGGCACAAACATAATCAGAAACAATCTCCTTATGTGACTTCTGTATTGGAAAATTGCTGACTGGAAAGGGAAGGACTAAAGATTGGACTGTGTCTTACCAGGTACACAGCAATAGCACCTCCAAGCAGGAATCCCAAGTAAACATCAATGGCATGATTCTTGTACTGAATAATCCTGGTCAAACCACAAATGATGGCACTCATGATAAAGGAGAAGACTAACAGAGGCTTAAGCAGCTTGGAAGAGTCCGTCAGTGTGCTGTTGAAGTACATCTGTCAACACATGAGATGTCACAGTTATTTTTCCTTATCTTCTGGATAGTGTGAATTTCGATCAACTCTACCATTCAGCATTATTTGAAAATTAAGTTGAAAACAAAACACAGACAGAACAGTATTGTTTTCTCTCCACATATTGTATATAGGATATTGTGTATGGGATATCTTCACCGTAAGTAATATTTAATCTTATTCCCTTTGTAGCTGTATAAAATTTCACTTAAAAGTAAATAAACCAGCAACTGATTATATGAACTTTAGGAGCAATGGAAACAAACTGTGAGCACAGAGACAAGTCCAAGACACCAGATTTCAAGCATTGGCAACTGTTAAAAGGTTTTTGAATCCACCATTGTTATAGAAATATATAAAAATGTATCATTTGTTTTGTTCTTGGTAATTGTTACAAAGCCTGATTATCAAGTCATGATTATCAAAAGCACATCCTGTAAGATACAGTGTAATGCCATCCCTCCATGTTGTCTATGTCAGTGTAACATGACTTACCACCAGGAGGCAGAGGCCTGCTGAACAGATAAGTTTTAGCCGACAGAGAGTTAATGATAAACCCACCTCTCCTTGGAAATGTGGTTTATACAACAAAAACGTGTTGTCAACAGATCCTGCTTTGCAAATAAGTTAGACTATGTGAGAGTGCCTTTTATAGTTAGAGAAATGACTACCTTTTAAACGCTGTTGCTTATTTTATGTGTTACTCTGTGTCAGAAAATATGTTTAAGGAAAAGTTTTTTGGCATAAAAGCGACCAAAAACACATATTCAGCTGCACAAAAGAATCATTAAAGTAGAAAGACCCATCTTGTTTAAACTGGTCAGCAAAACCTCATTGAAAAGGTTTTAGAGCGAGCTTAAACCTGCCACTGCCAAAAATCTTACAAATCTAAAAAAGCTTTAATACATGCAACAGATTACCAGAAGACTGATGTAAGAAGCTGCCAGCTAGAAACCAGGAATACTTAAGAGCTGTAATTATTACCAAGAGCTCTGAAAACAAACATTCATCAAACATTTTGTGTTTGCATTATTTTTTCTAACATCCTAGTCTTGTTTCTGTTATTCTTTTGATCTGTAACCTTGGGCAATTAACAATCAGCAAGAGCTTTAACAATTGCTTACCGAAACATATACAGCGGCGAAGGATGCAAGGGTAGCATGCTGGGATGGAAAGGATTTTCTGAAACAGATAAAAGAACAGAAATAGACTCAGCCAACATCTTGTATGCATGAGTCAGTTACGTAGGAGGAAAGAAACACAAGCATAATGAGATACATCAAACATGACGGTACATACATATTATCATGTTATCATAGGCCAAATCACTGAATTTAATTACCCGTTCATCTACCAATTCTTTTTCTTCTTTTTATTATGATTATTATTATTATTATGTGCTATATTCTATGGTATTGTGCTACCGCATAGTGTAGCCCAGCAGGGAAAGTGAATCTGTGGCCCAGTTTTTCAATGAGCTCCATCCCAGTGACCTACTTCTGACAACTCTCATTTTCACCCTTCTCCTCATCTTTACCCCTAACTCTGCATGAATGTGAATGAATATATCTTGGTGCATTCAAGCAGTTGTGTGTATCGGTGTGCCTTCATTCCACTTTCATTTGCAACATCTAAGGGGTCATAAAAAATGTATTCACATATGGAAGCTGACTGCACTATTTCTAAGAAAAATGACCCAACTTCAGAGCAGACATAACCAGGCTAAGCATAGCTGCAAAACATGTATTACTATGCTATTATGAACATATTACAATATATTTTGAGTGCATTTTTTCACAGTCATCAGTTAGTAAATAAGAAAGGACATAATCAGAAATTTACCCTGATCACGTTACGTACTACTGTGGAGGACTTACCATTGCTTTGGAATGGGATCTCTTATGTAACGTGGTGTCTTGAATCAGTGTGCGCACATCAAGCCTTCTCTGTGTCATGCGGGTTGCTAGGCGTTGCCTGCAAATTGACCTAATACCAGTGCATCCCGTAGATCAGGGGTGTCAAACTCATTTTCACCGAGGGCCACATCAGCATAATCGTTGCCCTCAAAGGGCCAGATGTAACTTATAAATGTAACTAAATGCAAAGTAAAATAAATGTAACTACTCCTTAATGTTAAATAGCACGTATTCGCCTTCCAATCTTTCTTGAAACTGAAAAATCAATGCCGATGGAAGGGCATCTGCATCAATTTTTCTCTTCCTGGACATTTTGGGATCATTATTTGTATTTCTCAATTCCACTTGTTGGGAAAATCGCATCGATTTGGAAACATTGCAGTCTAGTGGTAACCTGACTCACGTCATCTGGCTGCGTTCACCAACTACACGCGGGGGCGTTCCCTTTCCTCACACAGCCATCTGAGGAGCCTGGGAGTCATTGGTGTTTCGTCCGATTAGAAAATAATCAGAGCCAATCATTAATCGCTGGCTGGGACTTTGGATGAATGCCTTTAATCCTGAGATTTTCTTTGCACATTCGACAATAATCGTTCACTGATCGCTCCTCGCTCCGTTTCATACTATCTGCCGCCATGGTGTTTGTTATGAAAGGCTAGCTGGTTGCATAGTGGTCCTGGTGTCGCTCTGAGCTACGTCACGGGTTGAGTCATTGGGAGTGGCTGAAGTGGCGTGTCAGTCAAGATGACGGACAGATTCTTCATCCAATCACATGCACGAGTTTTAGAAAAAATAGCCCCATTTGAAATCATGTCGGTTGTGGGCTCGTCCCAGATGGTATGCGAATACCAGAGGGCGGGAGTCAGGTAAGTCTAGTGGCGGGATGCCCGTCAACATAATCGACATGCATTGTGGGAAATGTAGTTTTTGGTCACTGCATGTATTTGACTTATTTATTTTTAGACAATCAGACCTTTTAAGCTCTCACGGGCCACTTAAAATGACGAGGCGGGCCACATTTGGCCCGCGGGCCTTGAGTTTGACACATATGCCGTAGATGCTCAACCACTGCTGTTGAGTGCTAACCTGTGCTGAAGCAAAAAAGCCCCAACAACACAAAAGCCAGAACACCAAAGCTGCAACACAACACATAAGCTATAACGGAAGTGAGCAGAGCTCAGGTCCTAGTGGACGGACAGAGGAAGAATGGGAGATGTCCGCAATTATAAATAAGCAATGTTGTTCACTGTGTTATGTTTAATAAGGGATAAGGATGGGTTAGGGATACGGTTTTGATGCGAATGCTGCTCACTTCCATTGTAGCCTTACTTCCGTTGTGGCTTATGTGTAATGTTGTGACTTTTGCATCTGTCTTGCAGCTTTTGTTCTGTGTTGCGTCTTTCGTGTTATGACTTTTGTATTCGTGTTGTGGCTTTTGTATTCGTGTTGTGGCTTTTGTATTGTGTTGAACCTTCTGGCCCACTATATTGATATGTTAGCAACAATAGGCTACTTGGGTAGATGGCATAATAGAGTAATATCTACATGAATGCCTGGACTCATGTTTGAGCGATAGAACCTTGGACTCATGTTATTCACTTCACCTAGCTGACTGGTGTTCAGTATAATTTGTTTAATTTATAAATGTTAAGTAGAATGAGCAGCAGGTTAAGATGGAGCCCTTGGCAGTATTGGTGCTTAAAAGCTGAAGTTTTCCCTGTGAATGAGAGAGTGTCTTCCCTGTGCCTTCCTTTCAGGGGTGAAAGTGATCTGACTGTTACTTTTTTTTTTTTTTCTTTTGTTAATGCAGTCAACAGCATCAAGATGCATAGTGTGAATACTCAACTGTTCAGCTGGGGGTCTTCAGGGGTCATGTAGGTTCTGGCAGTGAAACCTAGATTTAGGTTTGCGATGACACTTTTTACTATATCATGTTTTGATGTTCAACTGAAGCAGGATTTACCCAATTTCAAAACATGTTACAAACTAACAGATTTTTTGATGATTTTTTTTTCATGATATGTGATCCTGTAGGTAGATAGATAGATAGATAGATAGATAGATAGATAGATAGATAGATAGATAGATCATGAACTAGTTATTATCAACTAGGCTTGACTTGTTGTTTAAATACAACAATGACATTTTATGTCATTTATAATAATTTGTGAATTTGTATTCGTTTTAAGTGCTACATTTTTGCTTAACAATTGCC
Source organism: Odontesthes bonariensis (assembly GCF_027942865.1). Classification (NCBI taxonomy): domain Eukaryota; kingdom Metazoa; phylum Chordata; class Actinopteri; order Atheriniformes; family Atherinopsidae; genus Odontesthes; species Odontesthes bonariensis. The sequence continues at coordinate 28,041,486 of NC_134525.1, read as the reverse complement.
TCCAACATTAATCATGATGTGCTTATGCGAAATGTAGGCAGATAGGATGTTCTGTAGCCTTTCTGGTAAATTAAGTTAATAATACCCTTAATGGCTGGACTGAGTAAACACTGCCGCGTTTAGCTGCCGCTGCTCTCCAGTTCTTTCTTTTTCTCCTCCCTACTGCTTTCCCGGGTGCCTCACTCTCGTTCATCATGTGATGTGCTCCTCTGGACTGTCCTATCTATCATATTAAATCCATCGTCAGCCTTACTCCAATACACCGCTGCTGAGCTCCTCGAGCTTCGGTTCCATCCACCTGATCCTCCACCGATACAGCGCCTCTGCCTGGACATCCCTCGTCCACCAAATCGGAAATACATCCACCGCGGTTCTCGTCGAAGCTACCACATCGATGACACCACTGCCATAAACTCTATCTGGTCCACGACTCGCCATCGACCGTGTAACTCCGGCCGCAAAGTGGACCACAGTGTGTTAGCTCGCTTACCCAGAACGGCGGCTAACGTTAGCTTTTCCAATGAGCACAGCGACGTCAAAGTTGGATTATTCAACATCCACTCCCTGACAAGCAAAGGACATCTGCTGCAGGACCTCCTCCTCAACTGCATGTATGACTTTTTATGTCTAACTGAGACGTGGCAACAACCTAAGGATTTTTCCCAGCTTAATGAAGCTGTACCTGCTGGATTTGTTTACACCTGTCAGCCCCGCCTCACCGGAAAAGGAGGAGGTATCGCGATAATCTACCGCGATACCTGGAAGGTCTCGGCTGTCACAGTGACAGGCATATTCATCTTTTGAATCCAATGCTCTTCAACTGAATAGTCCAACTCCAACTATTTTAGCCACTGTCTATCGTCCACCTAAGACAAACAAGTATTTTATTAATTAATTTTCTTTTCTCACCCATTTCTCCTCGCTCCACCACCTCCAATATAATTCTGCTTGGTGATTTTAATATCCATATGGACAACTACAATCAGGCTCTCTCAAAGCATTTTACATCTTGCCTGGGCAGTTTTGATTTTAAACAGTAGATTAACTTCCCTACCCACTCTAAAGGCCATATTTTAGATCTTGTTTGCTGCTCTGGTATCAGCTGACTCCGGACTATTATTCATCCTCATCCTCCTCGACCTGAGTGCGGCCTTCGACACCATCTCCCACACCACCCTTCTTGACAGATTCGTATCTATTGGCATTTCCAACACAACCCTGGACTGGTTTAAATCTTATCTCTCTGGCCACACTCAGTTCATCCAGTTGAAAACCTTCACATCCCAACCATCTCCCTTCTCCTCTGGTGTTCCCCAAGGTTCTGTACTCGGCCCTATCCTGTTCATCATCTATCTCCTTGGTCAGATTTTCCACGGATTCAACATCCAGTTCCATTGTTGCGCTGATGACATTCAGCTCTACCTTTCTACCAAACCCAGCTCCACTTTCCCGCCTTCCTCCCCCTGTGACTGCTTACAAGAAATCAAAACCTGGTTCTCTTCTAATTTTCTGAAACTCAATAGTGATAAAACAGAGGTTCTCTTCATTGGTTTCAAATCCACTCTTACTAACACTCCAAGTTTTACCGTCCCCATCGATAACTCCTCTGTTTCCCCCTCCCTACAGGCTATGCGTCTGGGTGTTGTCCTTGACAGTAAGCTCTCATTTCATACCCACATCAATAACATTACCCGGTCAGCCTATTACCATCTACGCAACATCAACCGTCTCCGTCCATCCCTTACTCCCAACTCCACCGTCCAGAACTCTGCCTCCCGCATCATCACCGGGATTCCATCCATCAATCACATTACACCTGTTCTCGAACAGCTTCACTGGCTTTCGGTCAAATTTCACCTTGTCTTTAAAATTCTACTCCATACCTTCAAGGCCATCCATAACCTTTCTCCCCCATACCTCTCTGACCTCCTCCACATCAACACCCCTTAGGTCAACCTCTTCTATTAGCTTCATTGTCCATCCTGCCCGTTTGTCCACCATGGGGGCCAGAGCCTTCAGCCACTCTGCCCCCGCGTCTCTGGAACTCCCTCTCCCCCAGCATCAGGAACTCATTCTCCACTTTCAAATCTCATCTGAAAACCCATCTTTTTAAACAGGCCTACTCCCTCTAACTCTTTGCACTCAGTGATTTTAATTATTTTTAATTATTTTTGTTGTTGTTTTTGTGAGGTGACCTTGAGTGTCATGAAAGGCGCCTGTAAATAAAATGTATTATTATTATTATTATTATTATTATTTTATTCCAGCTCATGGGAATCATTCTCCAATTAGGTTCCTGATTTTGTCTGAGACAGGTTTATGGAGAGAGATACATAGACAGACTCCGTGGGGATAACCATTGTTCCAAAGAATTTCCTCAATCCTTGCTGATCATACTGAGTGACATAGAATGATATAGTGTTGATTAAGAGATGACGATACACCACTGATCACTTTGTCACTTAGTAAATGATAGTGAGATCACCATGGTTTGGTCATTCACTCAGAGCTTGATTACAAGATAAGGAGCAGAACAAGGATACTCTAATGATGACTGAGAGAACTAAAGGCAATGTATTTTACCTGGCAGGAACCCAGAATTACCCTCACTTATTTAATGAATTTCTATTTAAAATTTTAATTAAAATTCCCAAATTATGGTTCATGGTTACTTTTGAAATTGATATTCTGACAAAGACTGACAGAAATACCAGATAAATTCCAAAATGGTCTTATAACAAAGTTAAAGGGATGGTTCGGAGTAGATTCACCCTAGGGTCATTTGAACCGTGACATCCAGCCAAGTAGCCCACCCGAAGTTTTCCGATCTTGGCCTAACATCAGCCGAGTTACCCCGAATAGCTTAGTACAAGCGCTAACGGACCCTGGCAGTATCTCCAAAATTACTAGGGGTGCAACGGATCAAAAAACTCACGGTTCGGATCGTTCCTCGGATCAGAGTCACGGATCGGATCATTTTTCGGATCAGCAAAAAAAAAAAGACAAATAAACATGTTTTGTCTTTTTGTTTAGTAACACTTTTAAATTATTAAATTGAAATATATAAAATCAACTTAAAGTGCACAATTAACATCTTCTTTTCAACTTAATCAAAGAAAAACAACTTGAAGTGCAACATAAAAACACACCGATAGCGTTTGTGATCGCTTTAGCCCGGTCGGATTGTGAAGGAAGGGGCTGCTTAAACAACCGCTCATCACCGCGGTGTTTCCGCGGTGTTTTCACTGACTGCATTTAAGCAGTCAGTGAAACACCGGGGTGATGTCGCGTCAAATGCGTGGCCATGCTCGATGTGTTTCAGGTTAGGGGTTTCTTTATGTTAGCTATCGCTAGGTCAGCTACGTGTTATGTCTGTGTGGTAACCTAGGGGACAGGTTTGTGTGGCAGCGCGAATATATGGAAACAGACAGAGGCAGCAGTTATCGTTACAGTAGTCACCGAAGTCTAGCCTACTTTTATTTTCCATGCCCACTGTTCTACATGTTGTACGCTGAGAACAATAAATCACAAACGAGCCATAGGACTGTTTGCTTATTGAAGAGGGAACTGTTGCAGACTTTTACCCAGAGCGTGGAAAGTAGCTCTGTCCCTGGAACTAGCAGGAATGGTAACGGCTGTGTGAGGACTGAACATGCGCACAATTTTTTTTTTTTTTCATAAATCAATCCGCGGATCATGTGTGTGCCGAACCGAAATAATTGATCCGAACGGATCACGGATCAATGATGATCCGTTGCACCACTAAAAATAATTTTGGAGATACCTCCAGGGTCCTATAGCGCTTGTACTAAGCTATTCGGGGTAACTCGGCTGATGTTCGGCCAAGATCGGAAAAACTTCGGGTGGGCTACTTGGCTGGATGTCACGGTTCAAATGACCCTAGGGTGAATCTACTCCGAACCATCCCTTTAAGACGAGAAAGCCAGGGCAAATAAACAAATAGTGAGGCAGTGTAAAATTTGAAGATTTAGCTTCCATGATAGGTATTTTTAAAGACCAAGGGAAGGAGAATATATGCTATACATATTCCATTGTTTATTCTACTACACAGTGTTGCCTTATGCAAATCTGTCTTTATATCTCTGCATAGGTATTGCAGGATATTTACATTTAGAACCCTTTTAAATGTCAAATTGTTAAAAGCTATGTAAAAAATGTCAAAGGAAGTGAAACAGAGACACAACAGGTAAACAAGGTTGTCAAGTTTTAAAATAATACCCTTTAACAAAATTACAACCAGTGTACAGGTCTTTGAAGGTTGGTACACCCACAATGCAGACTTTTTGAGAAAGAATTTGTTTTTCAAAACAGAAAAGTACATATTAAATTTTCAACTCAACTCATCTTCTAAGTTTGATAAGAGTTTTCAAACAAGTGCTGATTTGTATAAAACAAGTGATGGGTAGACAGAGTCCCCAAATATTTGACATTTAGGATGAGATATGTGATTTTGAAACATGTCAAGCCCAAATCTGGATACAGTGGGTCTGCTGTTGTTAACAGATAAGGTAGTCCTTACACTTTCACTTAATGGATGGTTTGTGTCATCAACAAATCATCCAATTTTCATCGGTATAAACCGACAAAAATAAAGAAAAAATAAGTAACATGGCTTATTTGATATCACAAGGCTGGAACTGTTAGGCTCTAAATTGCAACAAAGATTGCTTGGTAATTGGAAACATGATGCATGCTTCTTGCCAGTAAATCAACAGGTGTCTAAATCATGATACCTACTCATAATTGAATTTGATGCTAAAGTTAAATTAGTAAATAATGTCATGTGACAAATTGAAGGCTTCAAATAGACCATGTGATTGTTCGGGCAATCCTGCGTCTAAGAGTTGGAGACGAGTGATCAGCCAAAATGTCTTGATTTGTGCATCATTATTTGATGATTTCTTGGAATTTACCCGAAAACTAAATATGTATTTATGTATCACCAATCTCATCAAGTAAAGTGCTGTTCCTCAGAACAAGACAAGATTTTACTGATGTAGACATATCCATCGTAGTTTCTTTGGGAGGGGTGTAAGAAGATTTAAACACATTTCCATGTTAAATGCAACATATCAATCTGTTGTTCCTCACCTTCCCTGGTTGATTGCTCTGGGGTCTGTTCCTGAGCAGATATCCTCCATGACATAGGGGTTCTGCTTACAGGTAACATTAAGTGTGGTGTAGTTGGGTTTACACACAGTGAGGAAGTAGGGTGTTGGATAGCCAGTCATCAGTTGGAGGATATCGGTAATAAGGGCTGTGGCACAAAGGCCAAATGCATGAACACCTGAGGGCAGAGGGCAGGATGTGGAAGCAGGGAAGAAAGGTAAATGAGACAACTTATAATGTTACGTGGGTAGTCAACGTGTACGTATATTTGCATCAAACGTATGAGAGTTTCTTTAATCTTTACAGTTTCATTGTAAAACACACTCACACATGCATATACAACTACAACAAAAGTCTGGTTTAAGAATTTGCTAAAACATAACATTAATTAAGCGGATACTCATTCTGTGGACACAGATATATTGTCAAAAATTTGTTTTGCCTAAAAATGGCAAGTGAGTAGAGGTCAGTTTGTGGAAAGAAAAAAAGAATAGATGTACCAACAAAGCGGATGGCTCTGCGTATGAAGGAGTTGAAGTTGCACCCAGCAGCATTGATGTTGGCCTCAGCCCCAGCACCACTCTTCTTTCGAGAGAGACAGCAGAAGAGGATGGCTTCTCCAACCATTATCTGTTAACAAAGTGACTTTTGTTAGATGTGTTTACAAGTAGATTTTGGTGATTCAGTGCCCTCAGTGCTCACCACGGGGGATGAGGACAAATTTGTCCCCTCACTTTTTAATCTCATCTGTGTTTATGTAGACTTGCTCCTACTGTGTAATATCCACAAATATACTCTTTTCCAATGGCATGTGGTGTTACAGTAGAAAAGCTGGTTGTCTGCAGAGCAACTTTGAAGAATTCTCTACATTTATTGACATACATTTTTCACAGCTCTCTATATATAAAAGGAGCATGGAAAGAAATATATATATAGGGTTGGAGAGAATAGGTTTGGATAGAGGAAAGAAGTGAACATAGGATAGATCAGGGAAAAAGAAGGCAGCATCGGTGATGAATAGAGAAAAGGATTATGAGTTCTGAGAGAGGAGCTCTAAGAGATCTGCATAATACAGAAAATTGCACACTGTACTGGACTCACTAAACAAGGATTTATCTTAGAAATGTAGACCACATTTTTCTCTTGCATTGCAGAAGTAGCCAATTTCATTCTCAAGTCTCCTTAGGATGGATTAATTTTTACAAATGTTTGGGTGGCTATTAAGAGCAAATGCATTTTTCTATTTCTGTGTATGGCAGTCATCACTGTGGGGTATCGCTAAAGTGATGCCATCTAAAAGTGTCAATGATAACACATAAAGTGTACACTGAAAAACTAAGTCCCCCCCACCAACAGAAGTCCCTAACATTAAACTGCAATATGCCATGGTTCTAACAACAAAGAAAATCTTCAAACTGGAGATATTTGAAATTACTTTATGAATGTGCTGTAATATCAATCAATCACATTGACCATCACTGACTTCAACAATGCTCAGACAAGCAAGGAAAGAGGTGCTGTCCCACCTCTGGTGCTACTGCTATCCCCTCCTATCTCTTAGTAAACTTGCTATCCAACCATTTTCTCCTGCTTATTTGGGATCGGGACACAGGGGCAGCGGTCGAGCAGAGATTCTCAGATATCTCTCTCCCAAGCCACGTCCAAACATGTCAAGTGATACAATTTATATTAACCTGTTGGAGCAGCTAACTGAGCTTTTCAAAGCACAAGTAATGCCTGGAATAAGACCCCCAAATCAAGATGAGTTGAAAAGAGTACGTCTTGGTTGCAGAGCGGGAATGGAGTGGAGAGAAAGGTTAAAGAGGGTTAAACCATATCTTCCATTGATTGTATTGAGAGGTTTGGGATCACTGGCGGATGGAATGGTCAAGCTTGGACCCCTTATGAGGACATGGCTGGATTATAAGGAAGGCAATATAATTTTTCATAGAGAGCTTGCTGCATGAGCAACTTTGCCGCCTCTCTACTCGGTTTTGGGACTGTGTGGGCAGACAGGGGAGTTGTTGAAATGTTGGCTCCGAGTTCCTGTCCATGTTGTTTACAGAGAGAGTTCCCCTGAGTTACCCACCAATGTTGTGTGTGACATTGTGTGCTAAGTTGTTGCCAAGTTACAAAACACCCCAACCCATTGATAGCAACCTTTGAAGATATCTACTATACCTTCCTCTCTGCTACACTTAAACTTTCTACATTTTTGTCAAATGATTTATAATTTGTTTTGTTAGTAGCATATCTTTGATAATGAATAATTCAGCAATATAATTTCCCTTCAGGGTTTAATAAAGTATTAGTGAATTGAATTGAATCGAGTTGAATTGGACCTGATGGCAAACTTCGTGAAATGGTGAAAATCAAACCACCTGCAGCTAAAAAGAAGTCTCCAAGACCAAGGAAATGGTTATCGACTTCCAGAGGCCCAGGGCCATGTTTCCACCTGTCTCCTTTCAGGACATATGGACTGTCAAGTACCTGACGCTACAAGTGGATAACAAATACTGGATTGGTCAGTTGACATGAACATAAACAACAAAGGTTGTAGGGACTCGTGCTGACCTGCAGACGCAATGGTCGGAGGGCACTAGAACTCCTACTAACTATCCCTCAATTTTGATATTTAGTCAGGTTACACATTTGATAACCGTAGCCTATTTACTGAATTGGTAAAGTTGTAGGAGATGTCAGGGGACAAGAAACCGGGCGGATCACCAGCCAAAACTCCTTCAGCGAAACGCAAGGAGGGCAAATGCATGGATGCTAACATTGCTAGTAGCATTAGCGTGGCCATTGAGCTAGCGTTAGCCAGGCAACAAGATAGATTGGAAGCAGCGGTGACACGGGCTGTTCAGGGAGCTATCGACGGAATGACAAACTCCGTAGATAGCTTGAAGAGGAAAGTGGAAGCCCACATGGAAACAGTCAAGGAACTGGTCGACAAAGTAGATTGTGTACAAGCGACGAGAGCAATGAAAAGGGAAGTGAGTAACAACACCTCCGATCTGGAAAAGATGCAGCTGAAAGTTGCTTCGCTGGAGGACCAAGACCGCAGAACAACGTGCGACCGGCAGAAAGGGAAGGGATGCAATCACTTTCCTACAAGACATGTTGCCGAAATGAATCCCTTCGCTCGGCGACGTCAAGATTCAAATAGAGTGCGCCCATAGGATCCGCAGTAACAAGAACAACGGTCAGGCTACCATGATATTCAAAGTCCTCAGGTACCAGGACCGCAACACCATCCTGCAAGGGGCTAGCGAGGCGAGGAAAAAGGCTCCCATACAGGCCGGGAGGACAATATGGTTTTATGCGGATTACAGCGCATTCACGAGTGAGAGGAGGAAGGTGTATAGAGACGTGATGAAGGAACCGTACAAGAGAGGCATCCGGTCTTTTCTAATCTACCCGGCCACCCTGAGGATGACGATCAGCGGTGAACAACGCACCTTCACCTCAGCACGTTAGGCTGCACAGTTCCTGAGGTGAAGGAGGCTGGTGAGGGACCGCCATCGCGCTGCCAGCTGTTCACCATTGGCTTGGGGGATGTGTCACGACTGGAGGAGGACGACATGGAGCAGTCCGACATTTCGGATTGACACGGATGGGATCGGGGCCGATGAGAATCACAAGGAGAGCACTTGTTGGGTACTAATGATAGTCAGAGGACCTGACAGCCACAGTAAGGGGCTCACAACTTCCCAAGATATACTGAATTGAAAAGAGAGTACAATAACCATTTTCCTTAATTTCCTAACATACACCAGGGATATGGCCTTGTCCTGGCTTTTGTGAGATGTTAATACATCTGATTAATTAACCTACAGTTTTAATAGTCTGCTTCCCTGTCTAATTGGGCAAATGATTATATAATTTGCGACTGAAAAAAAATGAGCTGAATGACATGAAAGTTGTTCAGATAAACTCCAAATGAATTCATGTGCAGGTATCCATCTCTGGCTCCATAGGTATCCTGAGGGAGGAGCGCACTAATTAACTGTGGCAATTTAGGGATTTTTTTCATCTGGTTTGGTTACAAACTGGGATTTAACCCGAGGATTAAATTGTACATCTGGCTTGGACTGTGACTTGGTCTTGGCCTGCGGTTCATTGTTTTGAGTGATTGAGTAGGTCTGTTCCCCTCCACTCCTTTTTTCTATGATATTTTTGTATATTGGATGAGCTAAACTCCCATGAAACCTGTAAGGTCTTGACAGAAACTGAAATATATACCTTTGGTTCTATTCACATTGTATGTATTTCACATTTTTGCATTGTTTGTCTTACATAAAATTTGTTCACAAAAATTTTTTTCTGAACTTTTGATTAACTATTATACTGAATACTATTACAATATACTGTTGTTGATAGTCAGTTAAAGATAGTGAAAAACTATTCACTATTCAACATTAAATTACAACATTGTTGTTGCTAATACCTAAAAATACTGAATCACATCCTTATAATTATATAAGTCTAGATACATGGGTATGGTTGAGAGAGAGCCTCAAACACACCCAGAAAACATGGTTATCTTGCATTTACTACACTGAATCCTGTTGAAGTTCCCACAAACTCAGGAGCAGGAAAGAAGCTGTGGTGATTGTCAGTTCAGCAGCTTAAAAAAAAAATCAATGCAGCAGCACAAACTTTTCTTTTTTTTTCATCCCCAAACTGCTGCTGACAGAATATTTATTCAACAAGCAACTCCACCAGCATGGTCTCGAGATTCCATGAATTTATTCAAAGTAGCCTAAACTGGAACTGAATTCCTGTTACTGTAAGCTTGGAGGGTGAGCAGCAGCTTTAACATTGAATGACGTTCAAAAGTGCTTGAATACTCAACATAATGCGAGAGGCATCTAGAGGTGGGGGCACAAAAGTCCCCAACAAACAACAAACTCTCAGGGAAAAATGTGCTATGAGCTCATAGAAGGAACCATAATCTATTAATTACAGAGGACAGCAAAAAAAAAACTGATCTCTAAGGGAGTTGTAATATATCTCAGACAATTGAGTTTTCACTCATGCTGCTAAGACACCTTCACTGCTTTTCATTGCCTTCGTTTTAGATTAGGAACTTTAGGGAAGACACAAGCATTAATTCTCTGTTCCGGTCTGCCAAAAGTTACAATACATATCACTATAGAATCAGCTGTTTACTGGCTTGCAGTTTGGCATCCAATTGAGTTAAGGATAAAAAGTTTTTATTTGAGTTTTTATATGTTCATATCTTTGCATTTCTTTCATTTTGAATGTTGGTATCTGGAGGCCAAAACCATGGTGGGGAGAAGTTGCGATTCAGTTGGAGACATTTGCTGAGTTTTAAAACTACCCTTAATTTTAAGTTTGAGGTGTTTTAGTTACAGTCTGTTTTCAGAGTGAGGGAGAATTCCATATGCATGGTTTTCCCAATTACTGATGTTTCTTTTCACACTACTGTATGTATGTTACCAATCTAAATTTTGGACACATCTACCCAATCATTTATAAGGAGTAGGTGTGTTCAAACTTTTTGATTGATACTACAAGTGCAATGCCCCATTATTTCTGGTGTGCACACTTCAGTCAGCTGTATAATTAGTATTAGTATTTAGTGCTTATGAACAATTGTGTTTCTTATTTTTCAATTAACCATTAAAGATTTGAGGCAATGATGGAGGCTTTCACCCTAACTAAGGAGAAATACTGTAGCAGTCCATTTTTCAGAAGCATGGTCCTGTTATTTTGTGTTCTGGTATATTTTGTATTCTTGTTCATTTGTCAGATATTTCACTTGCATATCCGTTTTCCTTACTTCCTATTTAACTTTCTAGAGTTTCCCTCGTTTTTTCTGTTGAGTTTACTTCCCCTCTTGTTTCACACTTGATCCTTAGTTTCTGATTGTCTCGCCTGTTTTCCATTCCATTTACTCCCTCTGTGTATAGATACTCCTGATTTTCAGCTATTAAGTAGATAATTTCTTGTTTTTTGCTTCATTCTCATGTGGTGTCCCTCTGTGCTCCTTGTTATTTTCTTCTGCTATCTTTACTTTCTTTTTGTGTGGATTTTCCATTGTGCACTGAAAAATCTCTAAAAGATCATCTGCTTTATATGCCTAACTCTTCTCTTCATTGTCTGCACTTGGGTCCACTTCTATACAAAACATGACAGAATGAGCCAACCAAGATAGACCCAGCAGGCAACCTTGACATAGCCATCTGGCCTCTCCAGAGGCTTAGTTTGAGGTTGAGTGAGGAGAGATGGTTTCTTTACTGGAGTTTTTCTACCAGGAGGCAGAGAAGACAGAGTGAGACCAGCTCTGAAAGTCACAGCAGGAGTTGGTCCCAGCTCAGCATGGGGAGACATCCCAGAAGGACCTGAGGATCCAGGCAGCCTTGTCTTGTCTCCCTGATGCCAATCTCGTCTGCCTCCTCATTGTCTGCCTTTTCAGCCTCTGTTCCTGCGTCCGTCACTTCAGTCTCCGTTCCTGCGTCAACCTCTTCAGACCCCTTCCCAGTGTAAGCCTCCTCAGTGCTGGTATATTCGGTCATTGGGGATCCTGTGGCTTGGCTCACTCTGGTAGACTTCCAGTGTAGTGCTGTGCAATATGGACAAAATTTCATATCCCAGTATGGATAATTTTATATACCGGTAACGATATATATCCCGAAATAGATTATTTTTTTTAAATTATATATATATATATATATATATATATATATATATATATATATATATATATATATACACACATATATATAAATGTGTATATGAAATGAATGGCAATGGCGTCTGTGATTTTGCGGTGTCTGCAGGACTGCTTGTCATTGGGCATACCTTTGGTCAACGATTCTTTCAGGCTCGTTTGGTGTGTTTTTTTCGTCATTTGTGGTTTTGAGGTAATTTTGTCGCATCTTCACGCTGTCTCTGTACTGTTCTTCATGTCATGTCTTTAAGAACAGATTAGACATGTTCGAATTGCTAGTAACGACTTGTTGGCGGCATGTTTTGCAAATTACCGTTGTCTGGTCGGTGTCTGACTTTTTAAATCCAAACCAAAACCACATTATGGAATTCTGCTTCCCTCTTTTCGGCACCAATTCCTCCCTGGGTTCTGTTTCCATTGTGTTTTCCATGGTACTCTCCGCCAAGCTCTCCGCTTTTGCTATGTTGTTGTTTGTATCCATGCATGCTCCCTTAGCCCTGCAGTAAATGAGTCTTTGCAGGTGACATAAAAATGCTAACGTTAAGTGGTAGCATTGCTGCAGTTACATTTAGCCTTCATTCATTGTTCATACAACGTGTAATTTTATTTTTTAAAAAACAACGTTACAAACAATAGAGGGTTATATTGTACGGTAGACATTTTTATATCGCACTACGACATATATCGTAATATCGCACAGCACTACTTCAGTGTAGCTTTAAAAATCATCAAAACATTAAGTTCAGCCTTCAGAGCCCTGGAAGAGGCTGAGGGTTTCTGTTTAGCTTATGGTTTGTTGCGGACTAGTCTTTGGCTCCTCCCATTTCCAGGTTTGGCTAAACTGGAGACTATGGTTAAAGCAGTTTACAGCATCCTCCCGAGCTTCAGATGTCACAGAAATCCTCCCGAGCAGCAGACATCTCTTGTCCTGGGTCCAGCTCATGAGTCTTCGCCACCACCAATGCCGCAGGTACCTCCCGGTCACCTGAGCTTTAGTCTCCATTGTAGCGACCTTCTGAGAACCAACCTTTCTGAGCACCAACCTCCACAGCTCAAGATCTCGGCAGAAATTTTGCTTCAGCTACAGCCTGAGCCTGAGTCGGAACCTTCACCTTCTCTAAAGCTACAGCCTGCTACAGATCTACTTTGCCTGACGTCTTGCTAACCACATGAGAGGCTCCTGGTCCAAATGTCCACCGGAGACATCCTTGCTTTTCCGTCGCTGGTTGTCTGCCAGACAAATGCCTGCTTCTCCTTCGCTGGACGTCTAGCCATCCGCCCAAGAGGTCCTTCCTACCTTGTTGCTGGACATCCAGTTGTCTACCCAGTTGTCTGCCCGAGAGATCCCTGCTCCTTTGTTGCTGGATGTCTTGTGATCCGCCAGAGAGGTCCCAGCTCCTCTGTCGCTGGTCATCTGGCGGTCCACCAGAGAGGTCCTTGCTCTGTCTTAACTGGACATTCAGTTACCCGTCTGGCCATCCTCCTGAAAGAACTTTGCTCCTTCGTCTCCTTATATCCTGCCGTCCACAGGTGGGGCCCCTGTCTCACCATTTCCTCTGGCCCCATGCCCGGGCCCAGGTAGGACCCCTATCTTACCGGTTCCTCCAGCCTCCTGCCCAGCCCCTGGATGGTCTTCTCCGTGACCAGTCTTTTCCCTGCTCAGCCCCTGGTAGGGGTCTCTACCTGGCCTTTTTGGACTAGCCTTTTTGGCCATTTCCCAGTTTTCTGGACCGGTTTTGTTGTTTTCATTTGGACTTTTCCCTCACTTTTCCCTTCATTGACCCATTTTTGCCTTTATTTTTGTTTTGTTTTGGGATATTTGGGATCCATCCCTTATAGGGTGGGTTCTTTTATTTGTCTTCTGGTATATTTTGAATTCTAGTTAATTTGTCAGATATTTCAGCTTGTGAATCAGTTTTTCTTACTTCCTGTTTTATTTTGTAGAGTTTCCTCCCTGTTTTTTTCTGTTAAGTAAACCACCTATGTTTAGTTTAGTTCATTGCAGTTGAAGAGAGCAGTTCAGCAGGGGGACAGTGAATAATAAGTATAGTTTGTGGGGTTTTTTTTATTACAGGAGGTACGCTCAGAAAAGAAAAGTTTTCAAGAGTTCTTGAAAGTAGAGATGGGCACCCCTGTTCTGGTAGCAGTTGGTAGGTCATTCCACCAACAGGGTGGTGGTTCTCATCTCATAGATGAGAATATTCTAGAGTGCTGCGCTCATGGGGTGGCAGGGCCAGATGATGTTCCATGGAGAAACAAAGGAGCTGAAGGGTAACACAGGTCTGTATGAGAGTGTTGAGGTCAGTGTGAGCAGACTCTGATATAACTTTGAGGGCAAGCATTCGTGATTTGAATTTTAAGCGAGCAGCAACAGGTCGTCAGTGTAGCTCAATGAACAGAGATGTGACATGTTTCCTTTTCGGGAGATCAAAAAACCAAACGCGTTGCCACTGGGTAGCTTGTTGTGTCAGGAACAGCCTGATCTTTCTTACGTTATGTAATAGTGCATAGCAGCACGACTGGGCCATAGAGGTCATTGTCGGATCGTTTCTTGTTTCGTTCTCATATGGTGTCCTTTTGAGTTCTTTGTTATTTTTCTCTGTGATCTTCACTTTCTTTTTCTGTGGATTTTCAGTAGAGCATTAAAAATCCGCTGCCGGCTATGCCTGACTCTTCTCAAAGCCAAAGCACATATCTGAGATTTGCAAGAACTGCCTGAAATCCAAAGACCAGAAGAGTGTGGTCTATCTTTGACTTATATCTGGTCAAATAAATCTTTAAAAACATGGGTTGTGTGAGTATGCAGCCTCAGTTTGGAAATTTGGATTTGTTCAGTGAGCTTAAGAACTGTGCAACACAGACTTCCATGTCTTGAGTTTTGCAATCTGTGCCAACCATTTTCCAAACTGAACACAAGGATTTGCACACAATTTCCAACAAGGAGGATAACGTTGTGTGGTAAAGGAAGCAGCATATATATAGACTACCATCAAATGAAAAAAAACAAAACATTCAATGCGGTCAAGTCAAAACAAAGTCAAAGTCAAGTCAAAAGCCTCGAAACAGTATGGAAAAAGCCCCTGCAGACTGTTTCTACAAACATGTAAAGGAATCGGTCGCTCTCAGGAGCTCAGTGCATTCCAACTTCGCTACTGACCTCCAAACTTCATGTGGCCTTCATATTGGCTGAGCAGCTGCATCCAAGCCATACATCACCAAGTGCAATGCAAAGTGTTGGATGCAGTGGTGTACAGCACGGCGCCACTGGACTCTAGAGCAGTGGAGACGCGTTCTTTAGAGTGATGAATCACGCTTCTTCATCTGGCAATCTCATGGACGAGCCTGGGTTTTGGGGAGTACTTGTCTGGCTGCATTGGGCCAAGTGTAAAGTTTGGTGGAGGGGGGGGTTATGGTGTGTTTTTTTTTTCAGGAGCTGGGCTTGGCTCTCCTTAGTATCCAGGAAAGGAAGATTTTGGACAATTTCATGCTCCCAACTTTGTGGAAACAGTTTGGGGATGGCCCCTTCCTGTTACAACATGAAGTACATAAGTACACAAAGTACATAAGTACATAAAGACTCGGATGAGCGCGTTTGGTGTGGAAGAACTTGACTGGCCTGCACAGAGTCCTGACCTCAACCCGATAGAACACCTTCGGTATGAATTAGAGCGGAGACTACGAGAAGGACTGCGACCTTCTCGTCCAACATCAGTGTCTGACCTCACAAATGCACTTCTGGAAGAATGGTAAAAAATTCCCATAAACGCACTCTTAAACCTTGTGGAAAGCTTGCACAGAAGAGTTGAAGCCGTTACACCTGCAAAGGGTGGGCAAACGTCATATTAAACCCTATGGATTAAGAATGGGATGTCACTTAAATTCATATGCATGCGAAGACTCGAAGTGCCAAGAATACTTTTGGCAATATAGTGTATATAAAACAAAATCAGCTAATGAGTTTTCAAACAAACATCAGGATGCTGTGATGACATGCCGTGGTCTAGATGGAGCTGAGCGTTTAAAAAAAACAGTGTCAGTGTAGTTTCAAGTCTGTTTAATCCTGGAGAAACCAATTAAAAACTTCAAAATGTTGAAGTCAAATCAGCAGTGTACATCTGAACTCATTGTTCTTTTCATTCTTCCTGCATTGAGCAAGATTTAAAATAACTGTTTGTAATTGTGTTTACGAAGGTTCATTGATGTTTAAATGTCACCAGTTGGTATTTAGAGACCATTCTGGAAATAGTGTTAAAAGATTCTTTTTGCACAAGTAATTATAAATGCTAGTCAACATTTAGAAAAACTCAGCATCTTAAAGAACTTTCACAAACACCAACTCCTGTTTGGAAAGTATTTCTAAACATAGACTGCTAATGCCAAGATACTAAACTGCATTAATTAATAGACTAACACTGAACTGTGGAGAAGACAAAGCGTCTCCCTGCTCTGTGGAGGGTTACTTTATAGAAATCTCGAAACCCCTAGAGGTAGGTTCAAACAACCAAGAGATGGTTTGGGAACAGATGTTTCCACTTACATAAGATTTGCTCAGGCCAGATGTTTTTCTAGCATGAGGAAAAGTAAACCTACTCTTAGAGGGTTGAAAGCTGAACTGGTTATGGCACAAGAACACAGCACCAGCAAAGGATTCAAGATGGTCAAACAGGGGGCATGTGGGCTGCACATGGGTTCCCAGTCTAGCCTTAACACAGTCCCCCAGCTGGTAGTACATGTGTGCTGATATCAGGAAATGCTCCTCTCTGTAGTTCTATTATATGGTGCAATTAACCTCAGTGTTCTAATCATTAAGGGAAATAAGGAAATTCAGTGTGCAGATGGGCCTGTTCAAAATAGGGGCATTGAATAAGGCACTGAATCCATTGAGCCAAAGTGTCAGAAGACACAGACAGGAATTACAGGACAAATTAGAAGCACTATGTCACAATCTGTAATTTCTTATTTCTCGAGCTTCACTTTCCTTCTGTGACAGTTGTCACTGTTGTTCTTCCCTCTATGTCATGGTAACTACCTGTATAGTGTATATAGGTAGCTGCAGATTGTAGCTATAAACATCAGTCACAAAGAAACAGGATCACAGTGAGTGTCACAGTAATGTTTCCTTTCCTTTTTATGTTAACTGTATTCATATAAAACATCTAAATAGTCCTTTGTTCATTTGACAAGGTTTTAACAAGCTTTGGGTGCTATTTGAGTGCTTGTACGGTGTTCACTTTGTTTTTACATGTTATAGTGCATTTTTTGCTTTTGTTATGTCAAAGAAACATCCAATAGCCCCTGGCTACAAGACCCTATGAGTTTTCACCAGCTTAGTTTGCTAAATAATCTTAACACTGGGAAATACATTTGTATAAATCCCAGGGTTACTATATCCCAGGCATATAATGTGCATGTGTGCCATACTGACCCCTTTCAAGCAACTAAAATGCTCAAACATGGTCAATTTAAAATGTTCTGTAGTGTCAGTGATGCTTACTGTGATGGCTGGTCCAGCGAAGGCCAGGCTAAGCAGCATCAGGAAGGGGATGACTTCATGGTTGGGGTCAATGTAGGGCAGACTCAGGCTGCGGTCATGGCAGTTGTAGCCAGACTTAACCGGCTTGAACACATCCGTCCACTCAAGAAAGTAAAGACTGACCACAGATGATACAAGGATCGGTAGCTATGTATAGACATGACAGGAGAAGACAGAGAAAATTACATGAGACAGTTCAAAGTCATAACAGAAGAAGCTTTAGCAGATAGCCAATGAATACATAAATAGATAAAGAGGCAGTGAAGGGTGTAAATGTCCCCATAACCCTATGGTTCAATGACCATATTAATTTGATTTGAAAATGAGTACAGAAGAATGGATAATATTTTTTTATGATCCGAGGGGTGAGGATGGTGATCAAGGTGGTGCAAGACTGCATCTAGAATTAATTGCTCATGTGAACTCCAGCCACTCATCTCATCTCAGAGGTGCTTAAATGAAGTCTCTTAATCCCAACAAGTAAAATGAGACACAGCTCATTCGTGTTTATTATCCCCAGTCTAAGTACTAAAACCATAAAAGACAAAAATCACAACACAGCAGTTCAATTCCAGCCATGAAATAATGTTAGAGTAATAAAGCTGGTGTTTATTTCTAAGATGGGCAAATTAAAGTTTTTCTTTGCTCAGTGGAAGATAGCCAAAGACAAGGACTGCACAAGGCTCAGCCAGCGGTGTAAATTTCTGCTTAGACAGAAATGTCACAGCTGACATGTAACAGTGTCACTGTACGGTTTACTGTGAGTTGGTGGCATTCAACAAGAATATGAAATACTGTCATTGAGAGAGCCGGGCAAAGGATCTGAGAAGACAGAGTATAAACTGTCCTCATTGATACCAAAATTGTATTTTAAATCATTGTAGTTTTCATTGAGACACAAATCATCCACATGTTTAAAGAATATTGGAAGAAAAAAAGAAAAAGATGCTTAAAAGCTCATACTAGCCAGAGCTAATTTCAAAGCTTGATGTAAAAAGTGCTACACATACCAACAACAACTACTTTTCATATAAAATTCAGTTGATATCTTGTTCATCAATACAAACACTGGATTTGACCCAGTGCTGTAAAGATACCTTGATTAATTTCTTAGTAAAGATGTATCTGGCATATTGAGCAAGATTGATGTTTTTAAGAACAATTTTTACAAGACAATGAAACTGATATGAAAACTGAAATAGCTGATATAGTATGCAATATGTGATGCCATTGTTGCTGTTCAGACACACTACACAGAGAAGCTTAAATCCATACAAAATGCTCTATAGCAGTGAGTAGGTATCAGATTGCAGAGAGTGTTTTAAGCAGACAATGTTAAATGGTTCTTATTAACATTAAGCATATTTTTTTTCATTTTAAACTACTCAAGTGATGTTGAGGAACCAGGAACAATATGAGAGATTGCTACCATTTGTGCACAGCTGTTGCTAACAGAAAAGGTTGTATTTTGCAACTTAAATGCTTATAGGTGGGCAAAGTGGACATCATGCTATCAGGATGGTTTTTGTCAGCCTTGGAAATTGGTCAAAATAAAAAAAAAAGGTAAATGGTCCTAAATATATGCAAACCCTTGTGGAATACCTTTAGATTTTAAATCTATGAAAAATTGTCCAAATTGGTAAGGTGAGATAGGAAAAAGATATCTCTATAAAATTTCTACAAAACAACATTAACAACAAAAAACAGAACTGGTGAGTTAATATGTATTCACCACCTTTGCTATGAAGCCCCCAACATAAGATCTGGTGTTAAAGTAGTTGAATATGTACATGATTTTAGTTTATATGCACTTGTTCTGAAAGGACTAAAGCCTGGTTTATAGTCGGTAACGCAAGACGCAAAGCAAGACGCAAGAAGAAACGCAAGCCCTTGCGCGGTTGCAAGCCCCCCATTGCGAGCTTGCGTGTGTCACCTCAATTTTCTAAACTTCACGCAAGAAAAGACGCAAGCCTACTACTTGAAAACGGCATACTCATCGATCAGACAGCATGCAGAGCGTTTACACACAGTGCACTTCACTCCTGCCCGAGCCGAAATCAGCCGGCCTGAAAAGCTGATTTCGCTTAAGCTATAAACTCTGTAAATATATAACTTTAGCAACATTTGAAACATTTTCAGGCGAGAAAGTAGTCGTTTAGACCCCCAAGGTGTTGAAAATCTGACAAAATACCGGCTATTTACAAGAAGAAGAAGCATGAATCACTCGAAGAGGTCCTGGCGGTGAATTTGCTTTCATCATAGTAGGCTTGTCATTGAAAAAACCCGCTACTCCACCTACTGTCCTGGCGGTGAATCGCCACGCAGCACATGCAAGCGCCGGCAAAGCTAAATGAAGTATAAACGTCTCGAGCCATTAACATACGCGCAAGAAGAAAGCGCAAGGGCAGTTAAAAGAAGTATAACTCAGCCTTAAGAGTCTGCAACATCCCTAATCAAGAGGCACTACCAAGCAAGTGACACCACAAAGACCAAATCAGGGTTGGGTCAAAAGAAATTTTCAAAACATTGAAAATGAAATGGAGCACCATTGAAGAAATCATTGCAAAAATGGAAAGCATGTGGCACTGCAGCAAATCTTCCTGAGGAGGACTGTCCACAAAAACTTACAGAGCAGGCATGGAGGCCATAAATCAGAACAGGGTGACCAAAGGTAAACCTGAAGGAGTTGGAAAGCTTCATAGCAGAGACTGGTGTATCTTTCCATAGGACCACGATCCACAAAGCTAGACTTTACAGAAGAGTGCTCAGACAAATAGCCATTGCTTACAGAGAAATTTGCCAAAAAGCATTTCAGACACTCAGTTCTGATCAGATGAGTATAAAACATGAGGATAACTATATATCTTGCACAAACCCAACACTTCTCAACACCTGAAGAACAACATCTCCCCCGTGAAGCAGGGTAGCATCTTGCTGTGTGGATGTTTTTCACAGGCAGGGACTGGGAAACTGGTTAGAATTGGGGGTAAGCTGGATGATGCTAAATACAAGGAAATTCTTTAGGAAGTCTTAATTCAGTCTTCCAGAGATTTGACAGTGGGATGGAGGTTAACCTCCCAGCAGTACAAAGACCCTAAACATACTGCTAAAGCAACACTCGAGCGGATTAAAAGGAAACTTAAATGTGTTGTAATGGCCTCATCAAAGCCCAGATCTCAATCCAATTGAGAATATGTGGTATGACTTAAAGATTGTTGTACACCAGGAGGACCCGTCCAATTTGAAGGAGCTGGAGCAATTAAGCTTTGAAGAACGGGCAAAAATCCCAGTGGCTAGATGTGGCAATGTCCCAGAAAGATGCATTAAGAGACTTTTGCTGCAAAAGGTAGCTCTATAAAGTTCTGACTTTAAAGAGGTGAAAACGTGTGCATGCACTGCTTTTTTTCCTTTTTTTACAAAAAAAATCTTTTAAAATTGATATACATTAAAGGTTGTAATGCAACCAAATAGGAAAATCACCAAGGGAGGTGAACACTTTTGCAAGCCACTGTCCTGCTCAAGCCACACTTTCAAGGTAACCATTATATGGCAGGTTGAGTCAAAGTCCAGACTTTAAACTGATTGAGAATTTGTGTTATGACATGAAGTTTGCTGTCAATTGTGCCTCATAAAAGTAAAAAATATATCCTTTTCAACCTGCTGCTGCTCTTCCTTGTAATTCATACATACCAAACATAGAAGAATCAGCCCTACACCACTGTGTCCTTACACACATCAAGCAGGCATTGTGGAGTCAGTTCGGTGATGACAGCATCATTGTTTAGAACAATGAGTTCCGCAATAGTTGCTTCATGCGTGCCTCTTTAACATACTCCCTGCTAGCTCAGTGGCCTGTCAGTGGCGAATCAACTTTGAACTAGTTATGAAGTGTGAACACTGCATACATTCACACATAATTGCTACATTTGCAAATTGTCTCACCTGCTTATCTTATGGAAATTTACCAATGGGTTGGCTGGATAACCTCAGAAAGAATGCTGGAGTGAGTGCTGTGGACTTTGAATTCTCATATGCCACCCCTCAAGGTAGGGAGAACAGGGGATGCTTTCAAAACTTTAAAGCAAAACAAATAAATTAATAAAGCATACAAGACACCATCAGTATTAATGAGAGAAGAAAAAGCATGTTATGATTTACATGTCAACCCATACACTCTGCTGAATGCACATTCAGGCTACACACATTATTATGTAACCTTGTTATCTGTCCATAACGCTACAGTTGAAATGGGGCATATCTCTGGTGAAAGTTCCAGGTGGACACAATACCAAAAATAGGTATGACCATGGAAAATAGGAAGATCTGATCGCCCTATCATAGGCCTTATCTTTAATGTCTAGGAAATGCATCTATCACTTTTTCTGCATGTTGCCGATGTGCACATTCATTTGTCACAGCCTCTCAACAAGAAAAATCTATTTTTGACCTTAGAACTGTCATAATAATGTCTGTCGACCTCCACACAAACAGCAGTTAATGAACAATGTCAAACAATATCTGAATATTTTTATCGCCACAAAATAACAAAGGAAGATGACTAAAGAGATTTAAACATTTTCTTTTCCAATGAAGTATTTGTATCCTTATGTAAATGAAGGATGAAATGAATTAAAGAAGCACTATGCATGTAAGATGCTTTTTAACGCTGAGCTATACCCTGCCTCTATGCTCTGTACCATTCCCAGTCAGGTCTGTTCTCTTGGTGCATTCAGCCACCCTCACCTCTCGTCCAAAATCTCAGCATGTGCAACTGAGAAATATAGGTCAGTTACAGTGCTCATGCTGAGCAGATAAAACTACTCGAGAGAAAAGCTGCACAGTCCATACTTCAAAGCGTAATTCCACAAGGTACCATGTTCGCTTAGGCTTTTTGCAGCTAACTGTAACCTGAAATGTTTCACTGTCTTATGACAGTGAAACATTTCCATTAAAGAATGGAGGAATCATTCAGGGTGTACCATCCATACAAACATGTGGGTTGCAGTGCTTTAATTCAATACTTGGTTATTAGTGTGCAAAATCGTGAAAGTTTTTCCATTCCATCTGGTCATTATCAGGTCTTAAAATGAGGAAAATAAAACCTCACATGAACAAAACCATGTGACACATTACACCATTTAATTATCTATATAATTAAAACTAAACCAAAAGGCAGTGTTCGAAAAACCAAGTACACAATTAGTAGATTACTGCTTTTATAGAAATTAAAAATGTAAGTAGCAGCCTGGTTATGAAAATCAAATGCACTTGATTAAATGATCAGCAGCAATTGTGACCATTCCTATAAAAGCAGAGGTTTGACAGTTTCCTGGTTTGGAGTATTCAAGTGTTGTTTTTAACAAACAACAAAAAAAAGGTGGAAAGAAATTAGCAATGATCTTTGTTTCTGTCCATCAATTTCAGAAGGGTTATAAGGCCATTTCTAAACAATTTGGAGAGAATCATTCTACAATGAGAAATATCATTCACAAGTAGAAAACATTCAAGATCATTGCCAGCCTTCCCAGGACTGCAGGTCTGGTTGAATAGTCAAAAAAGGAAAAAAAATACTCATCTTTTCCTAAACTCTTTTTCTTGACCTTGTGAAAACGTCATGGGGGTTAAAGTAAGGTGGTAAGAAAAATCCTTAGGGACTTAGGAAAAGACAACTGCGCTGCAATAATAATTGGACCACACTTACAGCTGTGATGTGGGTCTGCAGCAATGAAACTACAAATGTTCAATAAACATTATACAAAAAGTGCTTTAGATACTTCATCTATGCTGTCTTATCACACTGTTAGATGTCAATTATGTCATATATCATATTAGAGGTAATACAGAATATTAGTTCATTATCAGTATATGTCCGGGAAGCAGACACCCTCTCTAACTTTAAGATTAGGCTTAAAACTTTCCTTTTTGATAAAGCTTATAGTTAGGGATGGCTCAGGTGGCCCTGAAACATCCCATAGTTAAGCTGCTATAGGCAAGAGCCCCTTTCACACTGCCGAATAACCCGCGTTTAATTCGTGAATTTAGCGTGTCCGCTGTTGTGTTCACACTGCCGACCCGGGCTGCCGCGTCAATTCGACTCGCCTTTCGACCCGCATCGGACCCTAGTCTTTTTGCCGAGCCGAGTTTGATGTGAACACAATCGACGCGGGTCGGACGTGGGCGTGACGTGAGGAGTTTAGGCTAAAAGACAGAATGGACAGCTGATTCAGAACAACAGCGACAGGTGAGGACAAGTTTTACTCTGTTTTAGCCTACATCAAGTTGGAGACATTTTTTAATATGGCCAACTGGTGAGACAAGGAGGTCCGCGAGCTCCTCAGCCCCCGAGCAGAGGACGTTATTTTCCGCCACATTTCGGGGACGGTGAAAGATGGACCTCTGCTGGAAGGGCTGGCGAGAAAGATGGGAGAGCGCGGTTTCCCACGCAGCAAGACGCACCGTAAAGTAACATCTCCATGAACTGCATTGCAAAAATGAGTTCTCAAGGTGTCCCGCCATCGTTTGTTTGAAAAATTTGATGCAGACAGGTGTATTTCACCCTACCTCCGACGCATGGCTTGTGCCTACGTCATTGTACACGCCCAGCATTTTATGTGTTTCGTGTGACGCTCTGCCACTAGGCAACTCCCCCTGAACTCGGCTTCAGGCGACACGGGTCACCCTGACACGCCAAGCGTTCACATTGCTCGACGCGGGTCGAAGGTGCAATTTGGACCCGCTAAGATAGCGGGTCGCAGTGTGAAAGGGGCTAGAGACTGCTGGGGAGTCTCTTATGTCACACGTTTCCTTATTTTGCTCTCTTTTTTTTCACCTCTTTAACTTCTCATATGACATTATGTACATTTGGCATTATTGTTGTCATTAACTTGTGTTTCCCTGTCTCAGCAGGTATCCTTTGAATGGTGTTATGGTGTTTGTTGTCCCCTCTTTTCTGTCCTCTCAAACCCCAGCTGGTCGAGGCGGATGGCCACCCTTCCTGAATCTGGTTCTGCCAGAGGTTTCTTCCTGTTAAAAGGTAGTCATTCAGGACGAGAAATTGGACCGAAGACAAGTTTCAGTGCAATCTGTTATTTTCCTTAGCGAGGAAATTGTTTTTGAATTGGCTCTGTATGTATGAATTGGACTAATTTTGAATTTATTTAATTGGATTTGATTGGATTATGATTACAATGAATTGGACTCTAATTGGCTTGAATTGGACTGTATTATTGAAGTGCCTTGAGATGACATTTGTGGTGATTTGGCACTATATTAACCCCTTACTGCACGCTGTACCGTCAGCGGTACACTTGGGATTGGAATTGGATGGTATGCACTTTAGTTCAATCCTGAAACGCCATCCCTTAACAAGTATATTCATGCCATACACCGTTAGAAAGCTGAGATTCACTCAAGACCATTCCCGAATCAAATGGTCGCTCGCAGCGATAACAGTAACAGACGTTAGCTCAGCTAACCTCTAAGCTAACGTGTTTCAGTGTGACATGTCAACCTACCTTTCAAGCCTTGCCGTTATCCACCAAAACCTTTTCGTGACTCGGGGACACCTTGTAAAGCTTGCCAAGTATCCATGGTTATGAAATGTGAAGTCCCTTTTCTTATAAACTTAATCCTCTCCTCACAATGTTGATGTATTGTCCAACCGCAAAACGTACTGTGGGCGACTAAAGATGCAGCTAGTTACCTTTCCAGCTGGCTCCGAGTCACATGCCAGTCAATTGCTGACAAATTTCTCAATGTGGAGGTGTGTCAGGTACTGTAGCTTCGATTGACACCAGACACAAGTCAATCGGAGCATGGTTAGTGGGTAGTACACGTCTTGAAAGCCAATGCGGACACGCTGAGAATATCGTCTTCACTACCCACAACAATACTTAGAATGACAGTAGTTCCAGCCAATGGCAATTTCCATGGAAGTCATGTGGATAACCTTTTAGCCAATAGTCTAAGGTTTCCAACGGTGCATGGGACTATACTATCAAGCTTGTATGTGCCAAAACAAATCCATGCGTTATCGACCATAGGGGAAATGGCACTTGTGGTGCGTAACGTGCGTAACGTGCGTAATGTAAATGCATACAGATTGTTGCATTGAATCAGAACACACAAAGAGATTGTTATTGGTTTTGCGATTGAAAGATAGAAAAATATAAAGACAGATAGATAGATATTATATCATACTGTAGTTATTGTAATAATGCTTCTGTCATTCTATTCCAGATTGACTGACATCCTCATACAAACAGTAGCAGGGAGCCCCAAGGTGTCAGCTTTCATTAGAGGCCAAAATTTTGTTTGTAGGCAAAGGGGTTGTCAACTTACAGGTGTTTGATTCTGGTTATACAGCTTTGGTAACCAAGTGTCCTTTTGGAGACTCCAAAAAGGAACTAAGGAAAACGCATAGACATACCTGTTGAAAAATACCTCTGAACAATTCATTTTTTGGTCTTTTGACTCCAAATTTGGACTGCATGAAGTCAAGACATGGGGCTCTGACCTAGCTGTGTCAATAGAGGCCTAGAGGTCCCTGAATGGCTTTACCCAATTTAATGTATAGGCAAACATATTGACGGGGAAACAACCCCATCATTCTAACCCCTCCCACTCTGGGTCAGTAAGACACAGCATCACACTTTCATAATATTCCTGAGAGTGTTACCTTTCCAATGATACCAGACACATCTCTGAGTCTCAAAAGATGTGGGATCTGTGCTGTTTACAACTTGGGCATGTCGTTTTGGCAAAAAACCTGAAAATGGGGGGCGCGCAGGAACGAGTTAATAAAACTGAATTGAATTGAATCAAAGTACATAACTGAAAAAGGAAAGAAAAATAAAAGGTAAAAAAGTGAAATATTTATTCACAGGCTAAACTCAATCTTCTGTCCTCATATTTATCCACATGAATCACAGTTAGTTCGACTTGATGACAATAATCTAGCGCTGCCGTAAAAGCTGCAACTGCAAGGAATTGTGGGATGGAATGATCTCTTTTCTCTCTTTAAGGATGGCCCCGTGTATCCTATGCTAAAGAAGCTAATTAAGGAAGCAATGGCGCTCCTTCCTTGGCATTTTGAGAATTCAAACAACTCTTTTAATGGCTGCTACTCAGATACTTCTGCATCATTTCATTCAGTTGGTAAGATTCCCAAGCAAATTTGACCAATTGACTGGACCCTGGACGTCCTAGCAAGTTATTCACAAGGTTGGAAACTGCAAAAAATTCAAGAGCTACATCTCAGAATTTACAGACCTCAGTAAGCATATTATTTTTTTTAAGTACATGACAGTACAGTAAGAAAAAAGACTTATAACTTGATTTGAAGGATTGCCACTTCCTTGGCACTTGCAGTAGATCATAAATTCTTCTGTATACCAAAGTATACAAGAGTGAAATGTGAGGCAATTTGTTTTACAGCTAAGAAAGAAAATGTTCAGTGTCTTATAATGCCCCGGTCAAAATCTAGATCTCAGCCTGATTGCAATCCTGTGGTGGGACATTACGAGAGCTGTGCATAAAATATTGCCCACAGTCCTCAAATGAACTAAAGTGAGGTTGTTTAGAGGACTGGGTGTAAAATCCTACAAAACAATGTGAGAGACTGATAACGTCAAAACAAAGACTTCAAGTTATTACTGCTTCTGCCCTTTCGGGTAGGTTTGTAGCATAAATTAAGACACAGTGATGCATTGTGTTGTTTGCATGAAGTTATAGTTATCCACGTTTTAGATCAGTAAAGTCCAGGGGATTTCTTTTCTTTTTTTTATATCCTGATATGTTCAACACTACAACTGAGAGAGTATGTACTAAGTATGTACAGTATATAGCAAAATTATCATCGCAAAATAGGAGGAAAAAATTTGGAAAAGTATGGTAAACGTGTGGAATATTGTATTCGGTACCCATGTCAAGGCGAGATGAGTTGAATGAAATTGACTTATCGAGGATGGTGGAGAATATAGACTCAGTTGTTACTTTATTAGATAAATGTGCACTTATGCAATCAGAAGCTTTTCACTCATTTTCAATCCAGTCCTTGTATCTGACTATTTTCCAAGGAATGGAGGTTTTTGTTTGTTTAGCCACTTAACCCTTGCGCGGTCTTAACATTCTGTTTACTCCCCTTGTCCTATGGGTCAAAAATGACCCACCCTACCAAAGCCCCAAAATAAAGCAACTTAATTGAATTTTAAATCCAAAATCTATTTTGTATGACAAAACCACCTGTTATTTATCTATTCAACTCAATTCAATACATTTTTTATCATGTATTTTTTGTTACACAATACAAAAAGACAATCACCAGTTTTCAGGATTACACTTTTTTTTTTTTTAACCACAAACCAACTGTCAGTTGGACCAACAGTTTTCTTGTTTTCTCAGTTTTCTTTTACATAATAAAGGTTTATTATTGCTATTATATAAATGTGAAGTAATTACTTCTGAATTAATTATATTGAAAGGGAAAAAAACAGTGAACTTTTTTTCTGGTGTTTAAATGTTTTTATAATTCACGGGTCAAAAATTACCCATAAGACAATCTTTGTACCCTAGTGGTGTACAGCCCACATGGAAACAAAAATAAAGTATGACTTTTTCTAATGATGGGGTCCCTTTAGGAAAAGTCATAAAATTTCAAGTTGGAAAAAGATAGTTTAAGGTATTTTTTCTACAGCTAAACATGGTAGTGGGTCACTTTTGACCCGCAAGACAACAGGAGGGTTAACAATTTGAATTATTCAAGTTTAGAAAGATGCATAACTCAAGAGATGAACATGTGTTATGTCTAGGTAAGAAGGGCTGCTGCTTTATCAACCTAATCTATGTCAATATTTTTTTAGACGAGATATGTCTCCAAAAGCCATGCCTGTGCATATTTCTCCTGCTCCTCAGTCACAGCTGTGTCTATGTAAAATACAGCAAATATAACAAGTTTTGGCAGCCATAGAATAGTATTTTTGCACCAACGAGGTGATTCTCAAAGAACCATCAGCCTAAAACTATCTACAGCCAATGAACTGTATTCGAAAGTGACATACTTAAGGACAGGGGGAAAAAAAGCATTAAAGACCTGACACAGGACCTGAGAGATGCATCTGGCCCTTCACTTGATCCATTAACTCATCAGAAATGGTCTCTCTGGAAAGATAGCTATCAAGAAGGCATTCTTGAGGAAGGGGAACAGTGAGAAAAAAAAAAAGCTGAACTAAAAATGACTAAAAATCAGTTGTAATATATTTTATGGAGTGGTGAGTCCTCCCAGAGCCTAAATCAAGATTACTGAAGCAGTATGGAATTACTTTGACAGAGGACACAACAAAAGACAGCTAATATTCAAAGAAGAGCTTTGGAATGTCCTGGACAATTGTTTATTTGAGACTATTAAACGGACACAGTGATTTTTGTGTCTGGCCCCATTGTGTCTGTTTTGTTAGATACGTGCAATGTTAGTAACCGCAGAACTAGAACTTTTTCTGTGTTGTGACATCACTCTAATTTGAATATCTTAGTAAACCTTTGACCCTTGATTTAGATACATTTTAGTTACCAGAAATCTGGTGCATCAACACGCACATATCCAGGTAGAAATCTGGGATTGACTTACCAATTTGTCAAGGAGTTTGTGGCACCACTTAGTGGTAATCCTGATTGCTAGAGTTTATTGAGCTGGAACACTAAAAGATATCCTGTGAATAATATACCTGCTTTGTAGAATAGGCTCCTTGTCTAGGTTTTTACAACTTGATGACTTTGCATAACTGGTGTGCATGAGAATGTTTCATGATAAATAAATCAATATATAAATAAATAATGGATCTGACTGTGTACCACTAAAGCTAATTTTACTGTTTACACAAAAATGATGTTATAAGGTATGCTTTGAAACATACACTTTGTAAATCTATGGCCTGTAATGTATAAACACGTATTTTGTTGATATTATAACCATCTTTCTGCTTCCAGGACATTTATTCTTGGGGCAATCTAGGACATTACAGTTTTTAATTACTCATACAGTTAATTAGGTAAAAATACCTATTATTTTTCCACCCAAAACCTCAGTACTGCGCTGGAGGGGAGTTCTATTGTAGACTTTAAGGCTGTCTGAACTTACATTTTTGGGTGTATACATTTGGATAAATATTTGGCATTAACCATATTGAACTGCTTTGAAAGTTTTTCTCATAGCAGTTCTTCAATGAAAAAAACGAAAGGAAAGCTGCATCGACTGTTTCTTTAAAAAATGGTTTGTTGTAATGTAGCATTACTCAAAACTGCTTTCGGTAACTTGGTAGGTTGCAAGTGTTCCTCATTGTAGCTAAAGGATGAAAATCATCAAGCAGAGGTCCGGACCTGCTCAGTGAGCACTGCAGGAGCACTGATACGTCAACATGTCAGTGTTGTGGGCAGAGCTAATTCCTCTAACAAGCTGTGTATGGGATTTATTGATTGAACACTTCTGAGACATAGCTACTTAACAACAGCAGATATGTCTGTCTCCAGGAATTATCTCCACTTGAAGAGAAAGCAATGGCAGACTAAGGATGAAAACAAGTTGACATCTGATATATCTGCTAGTAAGTTATTGGGGCTGATTTATGAATGCCTGGTTTACCAACTGAATTTGAACAACTTCCAAACAAATTGCCTTGTAATGAGTGCAATAAGTGAAGACTCACAAAACAACCAGTACAATGGAGAGAAAAACACAGTTAAAAATCAAAGACCAGAATTTCACTCATTTCTAATGCTCTCTTTCTCTGACAACCTTTGTCTCCTCTGGGAGAGTACAGCTCAGCAGAGATGTTCCATTGCCCTACATCTGCTCACTGCCAGCCTTCTCTTTGTCTCTAATTCCCTTTGTCTCACCTTAATTCTAATCTTTTTCTGTCACTTGCAAAGGCTATCAATGTCACAACCTATTTTCCTCTAAGCTGAGTGACTATGTTCTTTCTCTTTTCCCTTAATCTATCTGTTTCTGCTGAGAAGCTGTGAATTAAAAGCATTACAAAATCCAAATTGCTTCTTCCAGCTCATGATGTGGTTTGTGGTCTTTTGGTGCCCAAGCTGTAGGCATGAAGGTGTTTCCTTTTGGTGAAAGTTGTTATTAATTTGGCATTTTCAGGCTTTCAGCCTGTATATTACAGACAACTTGCTGGAGTCTATCCCAGTTCTCATTGAGTGAGAGGCAGGGTACACCATGGACAGGTCACCTGTTCATCACAGGGCCACATACAAGCAAACACACTGACTCCTAGGGTCAATTTTAGAGTCACCAATTAAACCTAACATGCATGTGGGAGGAAGCTGGACTACCAAGAGAGAACCAACACATACACAGAGAGAACATGAAAACTACACAGAAAGGCCTCAGTTGGGATTCAAACCAGGAACCCTCTTGCTGTGAGGTGATGGTCCTCACCACCATACCACAGAGAATCCCACAGAGAAGATCAGCACAACTACATGTAAGTTTATACCAAGCAGTTCCTTATATCACTGCAAATGAGACACCCTTTGCCTTTTTTGGCCACCCCATGCCTTTTTGAGAGGTATGATTTTGTATCATTGTGTGCCCTCAAATAGGAATCAATATTGTAACAAAAGCTTTGGTATTAAGAGTGTTTTATTCTGCCTTTGCAGCTAACCCTAATACAAATGAAGACTGGTCGTGTTAGTGCAGCTTTGTTGCTACTTTAAATGCAGGCTCTGACACACATCAATTTTTGACATCTGTTGATCTGCCTTGAAACAATATAAATATCAAATTTCTTTCCTTTCTCAAAAAATCAACCATTTAGTTTTGCAGCAGGTCATGACATCAAAGTTGAACAAGCAGTGACCCTGGCAGTTGCATCCTCCCTAATGTCACCTGTGAACACTTTTTGAAACTGCTTTAATTTTTGTTCTTATTTTTTTCAGACATTGTGAGTTAGCAGCTACCTCGCAGAATACTACTGTAAATTTATCACCAGCTTTGACGAACTCTGATTCTAAAATGTGTCAGCTATATCACATAAGTTTGCAAATACTGTACAGAAAAGTCGACTGAAGGAGGGGAGTGACATTAATCAAATCTTGATGTTACACCGGTAATGTCAAGTTGAGTTTTTGTCCTGTCTCCACGTTTGTTTTGCGACTTCCTGTTTTATTTTTTAAATGAACTCTCCTCTCGTTTCAGGTTCCTTACCCTTCCTCATGTGTCACCAATCTGATTGTCTTCCCTGATTCCTCATTGTGTTCACCTGTTCCCCATTTCCCTCTATTTGTGCCTATAGTCTGTGTCTCCCTCTGTCCTGTGCCAGTGTGTCATGTCTTTCGTCCTGCACACAAGTCATATTGTCATAGTCAAGTCTTTCTAGTTCCTCGTAAGAGTGATTTTTGGTTAGCTTTTTGTATTTTATAGCTCCTTAGTTAAGTTAGAGATTTTTTTTCTGATCATCCCTCTTTTTTGAGGCGCCTTTTGTTCCCCGGGATTTCTCTGGTTTTGTGGAAAATAAAGTTTTGTCAGCTTACTCCTGTACTCTGCGTCCAAGTCCTCTCTGTGAGTTCCCTGCCTGACACCTGACTTTGTCTATCATTTTCTTCGAGAGTGGCAAAACCAGAAAGCCCATTATGGACCAGAAAACAGTCAAATGTATGATATTCAATGCATGATATTCAAGTGATATTCATTCATTTTTCATACCCGCTTTAACCCATTCAGGATAGTTAAAAGTAATTTGGGGTAAGAAGCTCAGTTATCAGCCTGGGTTTCAATAAGCCATCAACCCACCAAAGGTGAGATTAGATTGGTGTGATCTCACATAAAACTTAGTCAAACGCGACAGTTTAGTATAAAATTATGAATGAAGCACAGCTCACAAGACATAGGAAAATGTTAACAAAAAAAAACAAAGGCCATATATTTTTTTCTGTTTATTTTTTCCTCTCTGTGGCTGTATCCAGCACACAATCTTTAACCCTTGCTTAGTGTAGCAATTACTTTTTCACCCTGGAAAGCGGGTAATAAAACCTGTAGTTCTTCAACATGTAGTTTAGACCACCTTATATCATAGACCATCGATCCCAAAATAGGGGGCTCTTGTATTTCAGATAGGATGTTAAACACGGGTATCATTACTTGGAGAACAACTGTTCTGTAAAATAACCAAGTATTAACCATTTCTGACATGCTGCCCTTGTTTTTCTTTTATCTCAGCTTATGGTTTTGTCCCTCCCTTCAGTTATACATGTGATTTAATCTTTTGTTTTCCCAAGTTCTAGATAACAGTTGTTCAGCCCTCTGCATGCCTCCATTTTGTTCCACTTTGGAGCAAAAGCGGCCTGAGGCATCACAGTGAAGTCTTATTGCACTATAGCACTTTGTTCAAACTAAAGTAGATCAGCTAGCCGGTTTCATATCATATCTGCACCTGCTCATTACTCAGTGGAGTCTCAACTGCTCCCTAAACATTGGATGCCCAGTAGAGAATGGTTAAAAAAATGAACATCAAATTTTAGACTAAAGTATTTTTAGCTGTAGTGGTATTCTGGTTATTTTGTTAGTCTGCCTGGTAAAATCCATTATTCTTTAAAATCAGCTGGTTTATATTTGTTGTGAAAAAAAAAAGTGTTTAAAAAAGTGTAGGCTCCAAACTACATGAGACAGGCCTGTCTCATGTAAGACCGATCCGAGACCTATCAGCATGAAAAATTCATGTTATATGACAAGTGAAGTGGCATAAGCCCTGATTGCAAAAGTAAAACTATTAAGGGAGGAGCAGATCCACCAACATTGGCAACCTCTGATTTTCTCTCCACATGGGACATGGCAGTCATGGCTGGTAGGAGAACAGGATGGGACAGAGCTGAGCAGGCAAATGCCTCAGTTTTGTGTCAGTGACACATACTCATGCAATGAGCCTGAGTGGGTATTAAAGCTGTATGAAATCCCATACTAGCAATATCATTTATGAACATTGACTTACCCCCCACTGCATACTGTGAGCCGAGTTCCGGCCTCGTTTTGGCGCTGACGTAAGTAGTCCGGCTAGTTGGATGGGGTTTAAAAAATAAAGTCTTTTGCTTCTCAAAACAATATGCGTTCAAAAGAGTAATACATTTGCATCAGTGCGTGCTGTGTAGACCGTGCAGACCGAAGTGCGACCGAGCAGTAAACACCGTAACAGGCGCAGCTGTGGGCAGGTGGCAGCACGCAGTGATACGAAGGGAGAGAAAATAGCGCCAAGCAAATGTGAGGTCTGACTTTTTCCTTGAGAACGATTTTGTGATGCAAATGTATTGCTCTTTTGAACGCATATTGTTTTGAGAAGCAAAAGACTTTATTTTTTAAACCCCAGCCAACTAGCCGGACTACTTGCGTCAACGCCAAAACGAGGCCGTAACTCGGCTCACAGTACGCAGCAGGGGGTAAGTCAATGTTCATAAATGATATTGCTAGTGTGGGATGTCATACAGCTTCATGTCAAAAGAGGCAAACTATCCCTTTAACTCACAAAACGAATCCACTTTCAAATGCCTGCGGTCTGTAAAAACAAACACTAGAAATCCCTTAGTACTTTAAAAAACTGAAGGCTGACATTCAAAAATTGACCTATCACACTATTTCACTTTTAGAAAATGAGATCCAACTGGCAGAATCTCCTAAACAGTCCCTGTTGAGAGAGGCATCCATCAGAAAAGTTGCTGTCAGCATCCATCACACAGTATTAGAGGCAAATTCATAATACATGATGCCAGTTTGATTGTAGAGCCACAGGCCAGGAGTGAATTAGAGCATGAATAAAATGTGCAGCAGAGGAATTTGTGACAGTTACCACAAACTGCATTTTATCTGTATCTAAATGTTTTAAATCAGTCAATTTCCGTAACTTTCACATCTGTTATTGTTTATCTAAAAACAGAGAGACAGAGAGAGAGGGAGAAGAGATAGAGAAAAACACTCTTTTATGGTTGGATGGATCACATTTGGTCACCACGGAATCCCTTCCATCATGGCTCCACTACCTGTCACCAGAGAGTTCTGTTTAAAGCTTTTTGGCTGTGTGAGAAATGTCCTCTTCATGCTCCTCATGGTGGATTTATGCATTGTGCAAATGTTAATGTACTGAGTCTGTTCGTGCTTTTTTGAGCATGTAATGATTTGCAAATATATGACTCAAGTTGAAGTATTAAGAAATGCATATATATATATGTGTGTATGTATATATATATATATATATATATATATATATATATATATATATATATAATTTGGTGATTCATCTGTCTTGTAGTGGAAGAACATTTTATATTAGTGTACATAACTATATGCACAATGCATACATACAACCTAGTGTATTGCATCTTTTAAACATTATCATAAAGATTATTTTTTACATGTACCCTTCATATTAAAATGACAAATCATTCATATATTTCCATTCAATTATTTTATTTAGTTATCCATAGGAAGCTCATGTTAAGGCTGATGTGTATTCATGGATCTTTGATGACAGTTATACAACCACGTCAAACTACGTTTCTACAGTTTGATGAACACACAAAGCCTCTCTGACTTAGGACTCACCTCTACAAAATAGAAACAGGGCAGCAGGCTGACACTGTCTTTGGTAAGAATCCCCTTCTCTCGTGTAGACATGGTCAGGCCTCCAAATGTCCAAACAGATCCGAGATAACAGGAGGGAAGAAAAACTGAGTTCTCCCTGACGTCCTGCCGGGATCAGGAGCGCTCCATGCCGCTGTGTGTAGCAGGATGATACAGACAACAACCGCTTAGTATGCAACCCAGACTCCCGATGTCCAACCTGCAAGGCCCTTATCTGAGCTGATGAGATAGTCGGAGCTTGGTTCTGGGTATGAGTTTCTGCCAGCTACCAGGTAGAGAACGGAACCTCACCGACAGAGGGAGGGAGAGAGGGGGAAGGTATGAGAAGCAGCGCAGGCGCACTGAGGAGGAGTGTTGACAGCCTGTGTTTTAGACTGGTGAAACTGACAGGGGGTTATTAGAGCGTCTTTGGAAGCTAAAAATGTTCATCGCAGATAATGATTTTTTTTTCTTTTAACAGTTATACCAGGGTAAATCACGTCAGCCTGTTTTGGTAGCATATGGCTTCACGGCGTCCTCTTCAAATGATCTATTATTCAAAAGCCTCTGTCGCGAATTGATTTACATACCACTGGTCCAACGGCCCCAATGGCTGGTGTCTACGCAATAATAACTGTAACAGGAGCGAGTTTGCTCCATTGGTTCTCCTCTGCCTGAGCCTATTCTCCTTAAAAAAATTCCAGCTGTCACCAGCTTACACATTTTCAAATATTTTACCTTAGATCCACATATCTGCACTCAAAGTGTGCTCTGGCAAGAATAACAAAAGGCAGTTTTTCCCTATGATTTCAATGGCCTGAAAACTGAAGTCACTATACACAGTACAAATCTGCTGATGACATCACTGTGGCGAGACTTGTCACCATGGTTACTCAGAAAAAGAAGGGGGATAGGAAAATGTGCAAAAAAGGAGAGATGTACAACACTCTCCTGGGCGAAAACCCCGTGCATTATTTGTCTAACACTCCTTAATATACTGGCTTAATAAAGCCAGTGTATTAAGTTTAAAATGCATTCAGTAAGGCTGTGGGGTGGCAACTGAAAAAATATTCATTATTTCTTCATTACATTACATTACATTATGCACATACATGCATGTGAATATGTATCAAGGGTTTCCTGTTAGTTTGATTTTATTATTAATCTTACAGTTGACAGTGTCAATATGTCAGTGATTCTCCCCTATTTACCAAGTCCAATGAAACACCTATGTAACTTTTGAAAGAATGAATCATGCTTTGTTTGCGTTATCCGAGTTATGTACATGCTGCTGATAACGCATTGCATACATTTGCAACAGTGTATGCTTGCAAATGGCCCTGTTTGTACAGTAAACTGTTGCTTCCTGTGCAACTTGAGTGACGGTTGAACAGGACGTGAAAAAGCAAAAACAAAGAATTAAAAATAAAAAACAAACAAAAAAATTGCCGGTGCAATGTCCTCACAAAATTTGGATAATAATGTATTCTAAGACTTCCAGTTAATATATCTCAGATTCTGATTTTGAGGGCTCTATGAATACATTGTGTACTAATTAACATTAACATTTAAAGGTCATCATTTCATTCTGTGTATGGTGGTTATTAGAGTAGCAGATGAGTCTCTTTCCATAGCTCCTTAGCTGATGGCCAGGTAAATGGACACCACACGCAAAGCTAGCCGTGTGCCTCTGTCAACATGACTCCTGTTACTGCTGCAGGAATAGATACAGGTAGAGTTAGTGTTGTCAACATCTAAAACAGAGAGACACCATGTCGGTCAGATGCATGTGTGGGGTGTGGGGGGTGGGGGGTGAGGGGGTACAACTACAGCAGGCTATGAGGCTACTTCAGTTGCATTAAGGGTAAGTTTGCATAGCAATGAAAAAAGTTGTGGCTTTTATTATTTTTTAGGAATTCATAGTCACACCATATTTCCAACTATTCCTAAATGTCAGCATTAAGACCGGATACGGAGAGCTAACTAAGCCGCGCATGCGTTTTAGCAGCATGGACACACAAGGGGATCAGGTAATTACAAAAGAAAAATACGAAATAAAAGTGAGAAGACAAGCTAAAGGCTGCCGATGTAACCGAGTTTTATGACCGAGTCGGAGGCTTACAGATGTATGTTGGTGCCGAGGCTCCTGAAAGGCTGTCAAACTCCTGGAGCTGTCCAAGGTAGGACTTTTCCCTGCGCTGCTATCAAGCTGTGGGTTTGGTAGTATCCTCCGCGGACCAGTACATGAACAGGAAGTGCAGCAGTATGTTAAACCTTAAGTCACTGTCGGGGAGATTTATTAACTAAAGCCCCACCGTTCATTTCAGAAACAATAGTTAGCTCTCAGATGCCGATTAACTTCTTGTCTAACTTAAGATAAACTGTGATGTTCACACACTGACCTCAATGAAAGCAGCACCTCCTGGAACCATGCTAGACATGGTACACTTTAAAGTGTACCATCTTGAAGCCAATTTTGTCAAAAGGTTAGCCAATAAACTGAAATATGAGAATGGATTATGAACAACCCAGAAATGTTACTGTCATAACAGCAGTTTGTCATCAGTTCTTTCTGTATTTCATATGGATTGTCAACAGAGAAATAGTCTTTTATTTCATTTGCTAAACAATCTATTCAATGGAAAATTCTAATTTCAGTTCTTTTTGTTTTATTACAGTCCAGATGGGATTATTTCCCAATTTCTAAAATGGATCTGTCATAGTTAACACTAATGATAATAATAGTAGTAATTATAATAATGTTTTATGATTAAGTCTGACCAAAATCCTGAAATAAAAACTCAACTCATTTAAACTGTAGGCACAATCACACACACAGTTCCATATACCACCAGTCCTAAATCCTCATTGTACTCGTGAATACAGGTGGAGCATATTCATTCTGCCTGGTCGTCATGGGATTGAGCTGATTCTTAACTATTTTCTATTTTTAATTGTACTATAAATATGGCACATTCACCAGTTTTTATTAGTACTATCTCAAATTTGTTCTTGAGAAAGGACCCCCAATCAGATTCATAAAATTTTCATAAATTTCAGAATTGTTCTCCTTTGTTCTTATAACAGTCAAACCTATGTTCGTGTAAAAAAAGAGGACATGCCAATTGTTTCTAATTAGCAGAAGGAAATGCGCCGTCAGCCCCCCTGAAGCTGCATGAGGCTGCTGGGCCACGTTCACACAGTTAAATCCAGGGCAAAAGTTAAAAAGAGGATTTTAATAGACTCTAGAAAAGAAAGTAGAAATGAAAGTCTAGGGAGAAGGTTTTGCCACAACCTTCAAGAATACAAAATTAGAATAAAGATATGGACTGAAAACTGTTTTCTTTGACATGTGGTCACTTTTTTCTTTTTTTCAATTGAGGTTAGGTTTAAGCTATACTTGGTCACTATAGCCGCTTTCGGACAGACCGTTCTAAGAAAGTAGTTATCAGAACTACCCTCCTCGAATTTCGTTCTTATAACTAACGTTCCCCAGCGGAACTGTTTCAGTCTGCATTCGCACATGAGTCGGGACCTGATAGGGACTGATGCGCCGCGCGCAGCCGTCTGCTTCAGTGACGTGTTAGCCGTTAGCCGTTTAGCGCTACATTCAAACACAAAACAAAACGGTAAAAGTAAGGAGAGTAGAAAAAACACCACCAAGAAGCTAATATGGAGAGCGGGGAGGCCACTGTGTTTATGGTCTGCATGATGGTGATATTAATCATGGACAATCACATCAGGCGTCTAATATCAAGGCTGGAAAAGCTCACAGAGAGAGTCAGGAGATACTTTTTCATTTCATGAAGGAAGAAAGGAGAGCAGAGCGCTGCAGACAAATGAGACCAGTGTAAGTTTAACTTATTAAACACCCGCAAGTTGTGTCTGTGTCTATGAGTAAACATTTCAGCCGTGATAGCATGACAAGGGGCGTAGCTACCGACCACCACACACCTCCGTTAGAATAGTTCTATAGAACTATGAAAAGACCCGACCTCGGAGAAGGAGCTAAATAGTTATAGGAACTAAGGGAGAAAGCCCCGAGTTCCTGTATGTCCGAACACGGGAGAAAACGGCCCCGCGGATTAAAAGGTTATTAGAACTGCCAAAGGTTCCTACAGTCCGAAAGCGGCTATTAGTAGTCAAATTATTTTCAGATCCGTTCTTTACGAATGAACATCAAACACCATCAAACTGAAGATCCGGAAGGTCTGTTGTACTTCTCCAGGAGGGGCTCTGCCTGTATGTTCACATGTCATGGAGGCTGAGGATAAAGAGGAACACCTTGTTTTATGGCAAATTCTTGCAAAACATAGCAGAACATAATCTATTATCTAAAATTAAATTAGGAAACGTTTCTTAAAGATGATGAAACGCAAACAGTCATGTTAGAATTTGGTTTTCTAATGTTTTTTGACAGGACATACCCTTGTGTAGATTCTGTTCTTAATCAAGTAAAACAAAAACAAAAAAATCTGACCATCAGTAAAAACAGAACAAGCTGTGAGATTGAATTTCATCATTAGAATAATTGGTGAGTGAGCAAGAGTTTTTGCAGCCTTCCTGGGAAAAGTGTCTGATAGTTTCTGGCTTTGATCTGTGACTTAGCCCTAACCCAGTGAATCCCAAACTTTTCGCAGCCATGTACCCCTTCAGACATCTGATCTCCAGCCATGTACCCCCTACTCCTGCACACACAAAAAACCTGTCTGTAATTTGTCTGATTACAGTAATTTAATCAAATTACAAACAGTAATGTTTGTCATTTGTTTGAAATCTGTCATTTCTACATTTCTAGAACATATTCAGTTATAAATCACTTGAAACTGAAGAACAAACTCACCACAGCTTTAATGAGAAGGGTGTGCCTGACAGGATGCGCATAAGTCTGCAATAATGGGCGGAATTTCAGAAAGTCTGAGTCTTAAATCATCCTCCACACAAAGTCTTGCTCTCCATTTTGTTTTCATAATTGTTAGGGCTGAGAATCCACTCTCACACAAGTACATGGTGGCATATTTTTCGACGAGGTTGTTTCTCTGTCCGTCGCTGCATTCTTTCCCGCATCAGGAGACTCTGCATCCGACTCCTCACCGCTGTCCATGGCTATGCTGCCAGCTTGGCCAGCCACAGGTGCATCGCAAGCATCCCGGTCAAAGGTAGACGTTGAAGGTGAAGAATAACGTGGGTTGTTGTCGCTGGATAGTGCACCTTTGACTGTGGGCTGACTTGTGGTAGCAGTTGATATCCCTCTGGAAGGGCAATTGATCCTTTTTAGCCATTTATCCATTTTCGGCGGTGAGCCTGGCGGCGGCCGGTGGGAGATTGTGTATTTATTTTGGCAGTGCAATTAATTCACTGACCACTAGAGCAGTGTTTCTCAATTCCGGTCCTCAAGTACCACTGCCCTGCATGTTTCCCTCCTCCAGCACACCTGATTCAAATGATCAACTCAGTGCAGTGGCCTGATAAGGAGCCATTCATTTGAATCAGGTGTGCTGGAGGAGGGAAACATCGAAAACATGCAGGGCAGTGGTACTTGAGGACCGGAATTGAGAAACACTGCACTAGAGGATAGCCTATCCATGCATGGCAGTATCTTGTGTTTTTGGCACTGTGAACAGGTACTCCAGTATGTCTATTTATACGCCAGTTTAAAAATGTAATCAGGCTCTTTGCAAACCATGTTTTTATGCATTTTTTCGTGTAACCCCTACGTCACCCCTGGGGGTACGCGTACCACAGTTTGGGAACCACTGCCCTAACCCTATAGTCCACTGAAGCAAGACTGTCTGCACTGTACATACACACTTTACCTAAAAAAAGATACAAAGAAAAACATGGAAAGGAGGAAACATCAAGGCAACCGCATTTTGAACTGGTATTAAACATACATTTTTGTATAGAAACTTCTATAAATTAATACAAGGCAAGGTAGATTTATTTATATAGCATAGCATGTACAAAAAGGTGATTCAAAGTGTTTTACATGTAACATAAAAGTGATCAAAAGTAGAACTAAGAGAGAGAGAGAGACACACAGCGCAGTGAGAGTTATGAATCAAAGTCCTTTAATTAAATCAATTAATCAAATCTAGTGGTAAGTAGGGAAGTCTTAAAGTGGGATTTAAAAGAAGAATCATGGATTTTGATCCACATATATGGTGCATAGAAACTGCTTCTACATGATTAGTTCTATCTCTGGGGACACAAAGCAAACCTGTTCCTGATGACCTGAGATGTCTTGCAGGTTCATAAAGTACCAGAAGATCTGATGTACTTTGGCCTTAAACCCTTTAAAGCTTTATAAACCAACAGCAGAATTTTAAAATCAACTTTTTAACGGAAAAGGATGCCAATGCAGAGACCTTAGGAGTGCAGTAAGCACTTTTCTAGATAGTGTGGACTCCAGCAGCAGCATTCTGAATCTGGTGCTTGATTGATCTTCTCGATAGATCAGTAAATACACTGCTACAGTAATCAAGTATACTGAAGATAAACACAAGGGGCATATTTTCTAAATCACTCTGACACATTAGTCCTTTAATCCTTGATATATTCCTCAGGTAATAGTAGGCTGACTATAAATGACTTGATATGGCTGTTAAAGTTCATGTCTGACTCCAAAAAATGACAACAATGCACAGAACTTAAGGATCATCAGGCATTATTAACGCTCTCATTTAATAATCTCAGAGTTAAATTGGACCAATAGAGTTGTCCACGTGTGGAACATTTGGAATATACTCAATGTTTTATCTTACACTATGCACCCACTTAATTAAATTAATTATGAAATTATTGAACTATTTCACTTAAGCTATGTTTACATGGAGATCAATCTGATTGAAGCCCTTTGATTAGAGAATACCTTATGGATGCTAAATAAAGTGATCTGTGTGTTTATATGTCTCAAAGCATTTCATCAGACGCTGCTGACATGCATCAGTTGGCCTGCCAATGAATATAAAATGTTAGAAATAGAAGAAAAAACGTTTTATTTTCCCAAACTTAAAGGATAAGACCGGTTTTTTGACATTGGGCCCTTGATTTCACATTATAGCATGATGTTCTACTCACCCCTGCTTGTTGTTTGTCATTTGGAGCTGTTCCGAAGATATTCGCGAGGCGTCTGGCTGCTCTCTTGAGATATTCGGCCATGAAACGGTTTCCTATGGGCAAGCTCATACAGGCACAAACTATGCTGTTTATAATTTATTAATTACTGTACACTAGAACTGATAACGTGGAGGTGCGTCGCTTACTTAAAAAAATCCGGGTTATTGTAATTTTGATTTTTTTTGTCGTAAAGTGGGTGTTACTGACGTCATCGTCGTGCTACTGCCACAGACAGCCCACAGACCTGCTGCCTATTTATTCATTCGGCTAAAATTCAAAATTAGTAACCCGGATTTTTTTAAGTAAGCGACGCACCTCCACGTTATCAGTGCTGGTGTAGAGTAATTAATAAATTATAAACAGCATAGTTTGTGCCTGTATGAACTTGCCCATAGGAAACCGTTTCATGGCCGAATATCTCAAGAGAGCAGCCAGACGCCTCGCGAATATCTTCGGAACAGCTCCAAATGACAAACAACAAGCAGGGGTGAGTAGAACATCATGTTATAATGTGAAATCAAGGGCCCAATGTCAAAAAACCGGTCTTATCCTTTAAATGATCAAATCCATTCTTTAGAAGACAACAAGCAAGATGAAGCCATTTCCGTGTCCTACAAACAAATTAAGCTTCTAATGAAGCGGCAAATTCAACATCTCAAAGGCCTTACTTCTCCTGAAGGGCGTACTGCAACATGAAATTAATGGGTTAGTGACGCATGTTAGTTATATAAACTTGGGAATGAAGAGTAGGCCATGTTAATAACTGGCTGTTAGGTAAGTTGAAATTTGAATTACCTCCTTATTCTTTTTATCATTAATACAATTAGTAATTTGATTGTCTTTAAACTGAAGATTCAAGTCTTACAATAGTGTAGTCTCAGTTTATTTAATGATGTTGGCAGATAACAGTCTAATTTGATTCCATGAAAAGAGTGTCAGCTCAGATATTTTCAACAACTTAACAGGTAAGCAGAGTTCTTCATGCAGCTGAGTCGTTTAAAGAAAAGCAAGCATTAAATTTGACCA
Organism: Odontesthes bonariensis; assembly: GCF_027942865.1. Lineage (NCBI taxonomy): Eukaryota > Metazoa > Chordata > Actinopteri > Atheriniformes > Atherinopsidae > Odontesthes > Odontesthes bonariensis. The sequence continues at coordinate 27,998,370 of NC_134525.1, read as the reverse complement.
TTTACATTTAACAATATGCAATTGGATGAAAAATGTACATGCAATTGAAATCCTGAAGTAAACCTTCCAGGCATTATTATTTTTTCAGCATTTTTCTTTTACCTCAGGAACATTGCTAAATTAAGAGCACTGGTATCAAAGGCTGAACTACAGATGATCATCCACGCTTGTATTTCTTCTCGTTTAGACTACCTTTTTACCTGTTTAATTAAGAAAGACCTTGGCCGTCTGCTGACTGTACAGAATGCAGGTGCATGGCTTTTAACTCATACTCAAAAGACAGCACACATTAGTCCAATTTTAGCATCTCGCATTGGCTCCCAGTCCATTTCAGAATGAATTTTAAGATAGTGGCCCTGACTTTTAGAGCTTTACACGGTCAAGCCCCTGCATACAGTTTATCTCTGATCTGATTCATCATCCCCCAAACCTTCACTAAGGTGCTCTGAATCTGGGGACTCTTTTAAAAAGCAGCTGGAAACATTTTTTATTTAAGCAAGCTTTCAGTTAAACATTTCTGAATTGTCTCTGCTTATTTTATTTGTTTGTGTCTTTTTCTTAATGTCGTCTTTTGTGATTTTATCATTAACATTATTCATTTGTTTGGTATTATCTTAAAATTGTTTTCATGTATTTGATTGTAATGCACTTTGTGATTTTTATCTGTGAAAGGTGCTATATAGATATAGTTTCCTTACTTACTTACTCACAACAGAAGGAAATAGCTAAATTGTCCAAAATAACATTTTGCAAATAGATATGATTAATCAGGATTACGCAAAGACATTTTGAGTTACAGGCACTTCCCTGTGAAGTCCTGTAAACATTTTTAATTGATGGCGGCTATCAATCCTCCCCTATTATAGAAAAATGGTGTCACTCAGCCCACTGTCCAAAAAAATCATGCATGTTAGGTTGATTGGCATCTCTAAATTGTCCTTAGGAGTGAGTGTGAGCGTGCATGGTTGTTTGTCTCGTTTGTCTCTATGTGGCCCTGCGATGGACTGGCGGCCTGTCCAGGGTGTACCCCGCCTCTCGCCCATTGACTGCTGGGATAGGCTCCAGCCCGCCCGCGACCCGATCGACGGATTCAGCGGTATAGATAATGGATGGATGGTGTCACTCAGTCTTGCAATCTTGTATACCGTATTTTCTATTTACACAGATGAAAATCAAAAAGCATAATGGAGAATAACTATATTTCACATTTTCACGTAGTTCTAGTTCATAGCAAATCTAGTCAAGTCATAAAATCAAGAAATGATGATTAGAACATGCTCACATGTACAAGACGTAGGCATGTTCCAACGTTTCACAAGTACACAAGTACACCCAAGTATGCAAAATAGCCATATTACTTACCCATTACGATGATGAGTATACTGTATCTGTGAGGGCACCACAGGTGTTACCTTGGCTAATACTCAGGTGCTTCAAGCTTGAAAATGAATCTTTGTGTGATTTGAGGTAGGTGGTTTTGGCATGTTGTATGTTTGAGATGCCATTGAATTTGCTATTCAGTATTTGTTATTGAAATCCTGTTAACTCAGTTAATGCACTCATTCTACTGGAAGTACTAAAACACTCTTCTTGAAGCATTGCAACTATGTACTTACATGCACAGGAAGGTCAGCTACAGCTGTATATAAAACTGGTATTGATCTGAAGTTGATGTCGAATGACTATGCAGGTTTACAGATTGCACCCCAGAAGTGCCGTAGCAATCCCACACAGTTGTGTTTCTGTTGAAAGGCTTGGATCGATTGGCTTAGCTCAGCAAAGGCTCTCATGGGGAGTGACAGACGTTAAAAACATGTGACAGTGTTAATAATATTCATGCTGTTCACCTGGAAAAGCAGGCTATCAGTGATTTGCCATGGTCCTGTATAATGAGGGCTGGCAGACTGTTGCTCAGCTTGATAAAGGTCAGTCAAGCTCAAGCTGAGTGTGCATTCTGTTTTGCTCTGTAAATATACTGTAAGTAATACTGAAGGTGGATAGCAGGAAAAGTGATCCTGAGCTTCACCCAGGTAGTTCTCTGATATGATGCTTCCCAAAAAGCTATGGCACTGTGTACAATGTAAATAGAAACAGTAAATAATTTTGTTTTTAGTTTGTAAATCATTCCAACTCTATGATTAATTGAAAATAGTAAAAAAAAAAAAAAATAAATCCTGTCGTCAGATGGATCAAAATTTGATATTATTCTAAAAAAATCATGGGTGCCACATCCTCGAGTCTTCTTATCAGCACACTGCACAAAAGTCAACATGCTTTGTGGTACAGGGATGCATTCATGCATGTGCCATAAATAACTTGCAAAGGTGCCAATAATGGTGACTGATATACACAGATTTTAGACAACAATACGCTGCCAATCGACACAATATTTCTTTGCTGGCAATGCCTGGTTTGTTTCAGCAAGCTAGTGTGAAGGTGCATCCTCCACACATTACAACATCGTGGTTTTCATCGATAATCTGAGTGGTGAATATGCCTGCCTGCAGTTCTGATCTTTCACCCTCTGGGAAGGTCTCTCAAAAACAATTTATTCCTCAATTTGAGATTGTTTGAAAAATAAAAAGTTGCACAGAAGTGGCAAATATGCACCAGCCCCCCTTTTTTAAAATGTGCTGCTGACATCACATCCAAAATACCTAAAAAAGGGGCAAAAGTTGTAAATAATTGTATCTATTTTCTATTACCTTTTGTACACTTGTACCAGATTACTGAATAATGGTGATTTAAACTTATGCTACAGAACAAAATATTTAATATTAGACTATGAAAGACATTTGCAATGAGTTAGAGTGCAGAATGATGCACATGGAAACATAAGTTGTTCATTAAAGTAAATAGTTCAAAATAAATTCCAAGTTCTACCAAGTCTATCTTGACGACACTGCTGCAGCACCTCAGCATCTTGGCAGCTGTTAACTCCTTAGCACGAGTAAAGTCCAGTTTACTGGCTTTCGTGGTTGTGGTAAAGCAAGAGGACTGTGGCTGCGGTGAGAAATTATATTTAGCAAGTTTTCAATGCGCTCAGTAAGACATATTATTGTGAATATGGACAAATATTTCCCTCCAATACCATGGTAGGAGAAATTTGGAAAAAAAATGTGCCATGTGCTTTTTTGGCTTTCTGGTGTTAAACTAAATTCTTATTTGGGGCCGACAGTGTATCTGCTTACATATGACGTTTCATAGACGTGGCACAGAATCTGGAGTGAAAACAATTTGCCTCATGCAAAAACATTTTTGTATTCTTATTCAAAATTTCTCTCACTTTTTTGTATGAAGGTCTCATATGAACACGCCACGTCAGATTTAACAAATGCTTTTAAAGGGGAAGTTAATTTTTTTTAAACCTGGACCTTATTTCTGGCATAAAATACGTTCATCTACTCACCGATAACAGTTAGGTGAAAGTCGGCATCCTTCTGACACTATTTCGATCACTCGAGATCCGCGTATATCCATATAATGTGAGCATACAGGGCATTGACAATATAGCCTCTAAATAAGGCATTATTGGTCTTTATTTCACCAATACTTTAAGATGGATGAATGATTGAATGCGTACTATTGCACTGTTAGTTCAGAGCTGCCGTGTTGTTGTTATTGAGGGTCACCTTTAGTTCGTAATGTAACCGAAATAAAGAAGAAATGGTTTGGTATGAAATGACTTAAAAAAAACGTCTCTCCATGACCAGGCGCTCGATGACTGCAACTAAAGCCGTGCAATCAGTTGTTGCCTCATCATTATGGCACTTTGATGGGGCGGTCCATGAGGGGGGTCTTCTGGCATGTTCTGGCCTGGGGTGGTTCAGGTAGTGGGAGACCCTCGTTCATGGCAATATTGTGAAAAACGCAGCATGCCTCCTCTGGGTTATAGAGCAGTTTGCCCCCCACTGTATCGAGACATATCCACCTGCCCTTCAGCACACCAATAGTGCGCTCTACAACGGCACGGGTGCTTTGATGGGTTTATGTGTGCAGATGATGTTTGTCAGTCCCTCATAATTTGTACTTGTTCAACAGCAGTGTATGGGAATTTGATGTACCATGGGTGGTAAACTGATGACCAAGGGGAGCACACGACTGACAGAGGACTGGGACACACCCAATCTATCTCCAATCTCCCTCTAAAAGTTTTAAGTGGCCAAAAATCCAAGGATGGTGAGGACCTGGATGTGTGGTCCAGGGTTGATCAGGGGTTTGGGTTTGGGTTTGGGTTTGATCGGCGTGTTTCTCTCTGGAGTTGTGGCTTTAGCAAGCTGCAAATTTGCAGCAGCACAGTCCTTGTCTGTCTCCGCAAGGATATCTACGTGGTCTTGGAACACACGCTCTCTCCCAAGAGCCCGACGCGCTAAAGGCATCCAAAAGTAGCAAGTCTGTCATGACGCAGCTGGTTACACTTCCCATTGACCTTGTTATATACAGAGTCAAATTAACCGCCAATTAGTGCATAATTTCAGTCAAACAGAATAATGTCAGTATAATTATGGGAAATAATGTATATATTTATTTATGATATCTTCAAAGTAATTACAATCCATTAGTCAAGCCATTAGTTGTTTTTTTTTTAGCACACAGTTTATACATGGGGCTTCTGGCCTTTATTCTTTCGTGAAGAGGTATTAAAGTATAAAACACTTAAACATCTGGCTTCAGCTATTATCTAATTTACATACTGTTTAAGTGCATTGAAACATTTGCCAGCTACTGAATTCTTTTGCAGAAGCTCTGTATAAAGGCAACACTTGTAGTCAGTTCCAGTGTCGATCCAATTCTCTGACCACACCCCACTGCTCCTTGACAATTTTTCCTATCTCTGTGGTAGTCTACCTCTGGGATTTAACATTATCAGTGATATGCTGCTGCCATGAAAAGTAAAAAAAAAAGTTAAACAATCCACTGACTAGCATGAGATTTGACTTATGTGTTTGTTTGAACAAAAAAGAATCCCTTAAAAAGAAAAAAAATGTCATCTTATCTATAGAATAAACCTGACATGAGCATTCTTTCCTGTAAAGATGTCCCATTAGACATTAAAATGTCTTATGGACCATTTTCCCTAATACAGTTGTTTGTTTTCTTTCTTTCCTTTTTTTGTTTTGCAGTTTGTGCTAAAAAGAAGGACAAGTCAAGATGCCCCCAAAACGACTCAGTGGAAAAGAGCAAAGGAGACTGTACACCTCTTTGGGAGGGGAGGTAAGATTTGTTTCACAAAGACAGAATTAGGTTCAGATTCAGATTTTTAGTTGTCACCTGCATGGTGATACAAGAGCAACAAGGAGTGAAATGTACTCTGATCTGCACTTTAGACTACCAAGGTGAAAATGTAAAGTTAAAAGTGTAAGAATCAGTGCAAAATATAAATAAGTTAAAAACAAAGAACGTAAGAAGATAAAAAGGAGAATGTAAAGTTCAAAATTAACCATGTACAGTATGAACAGACATCAGATGATTCCAGTATGGAAACATTGTATGATATTAAATACAATTGTAAAATTTAAAGCTATATACAGATTTATAGTTATATACAGATTATAGCTATATACAGATTTACAAAATGCATTGTCCAATCATTATGCAATAATGAGAGATGACAGATGCAAGGTGATGGTTACTGGGGGCGGCTGTACTTCAGGACAAAGAGCAGTTGGTGGTTCAGTGGTCCAACTCCTGATTTCCCAGGCCCAAATGTGGAAGCATCCTTGGGCAAGACACTGAACCCCACGTTGCCTACCGATGTGTCCATCGCTGTGTGAATGTGTTGAACAAAGCACTGTGTAATGTTTTCTTTTCACTACTTTTTGCCTAAAAACTATACAGACTAAGATAAGATGTGCTGTGTGAGTGAATGGGTAATGGTGGCGTGTAGTGTAAAAGCGTTTTGAGTGGTCAGCTAGACTAGAAAAACGCTATACAAGTACAGTCATAGTTACCATTCACCATTAGTATGTACCAAACAGCAACATTCAGGTGTTCAGATTGTTATGGGTTTGGTGGCATGTCCTGATTTAGAAGTTTATTGGCCTCAGGATAAAAACTCCTCCTGAGTCTCTCAGTCTATGATACTTCTGAGCCGTTAGCCTGGTTTCAACAATTGCAACAGGCTATCACCAGGGTGGGTCAAGTCCTTAATAATTCTGTTGGCTCTGGTCCAGCATCTTGTGAAGTAAATGTCCAGGAATGATAGGAGAACTACCCTGTTGCGGGATTCAGCTGCACAGATCACCCTCTGTAGGGCTTTCCGGTCCTGTACACAGCTTATCAAAAACCAAGAAATAATGTAAAAAGACATGAAGTTCATTAGTACATTCTATTTGCGACTATTTTTCTAAAGTCACAGTAGTGAGGAATCATGTAAACAGTCAGATAAGTGGATCTTTTCATTACTTTAAGAATGTATTGAATGATTTGTTTATTCCGTTCTTGCTGTACTGAATTATGATTACAGTAATAATAGCATTTTGTCACCATCTAGTGGTAGGAAATTTAAGTCACATCAAAATTTAGTGCTTTCAGTGACTAGGTTATTGGAATGCATAGCAAAATAAATCTCTATATAAACCCCCTTTCTGTGCAATAATCAAACCTTCAAAAATATACTTAAGCACTTAAAGTGCAATTAACACAAGATGAATATTATTACAGAGCCTTGAATAGGCTGTAGCTGCAGGCACTTTAAGTCTGCCTCTGCCATGTAATTAGTGAACAATGTCACTCCATACAGCAGATAATGCAGAAAATAATCTGTCAGAGCTCTGAGGGGCTAAGAAAGAACTTATTTTACACAAGTGCTGATGAAATAGCCAAGTGTCTCTGTCCAAACAAAAATTGGTCTTGTGTTCCATATTCCACTGCCAGTGTACTTATTGTTCAAGAGGGGAGAGTTGAGATTTTTCACTGAACCAATTCATTATTATTATGTACCTGAACAAATCAAAATCATGAAACTGTTGGCGTAGACATCACCTTTTCACTCCAGGAGATGTCATGCTTGATACATGAGTACATTATTAAAGGGGTTTCAGGTTTAACTCTCATGTTAATGGCTGCCATTTTGTTTGTTGGTGACAAAACATGACAACGTGTTTCTGGTTTGGTTTAAACAATAAAACTAGTGTCCAGAGGACAGATCTACTCCATTTGTGGTAACTCGTTTAGAAGATAACATCAGATCAGTCTCTTGGTTGTCAAAACATCTTATTCCTAATTAAGGAAGGACATTAAAGAGAACCTGGGACCTTCATCTATCATGAAAATAATAATGATAATGATACTCTTTAAATAGCACAATTTTATACACTAAGTACTTTACAATCACAAAACCAGACGAGACAGTCATAAGTGTCATGATTCATGTATTTTGTGTTTTGTATTTTCCTTTTTTCCAAGTTTACTTCTTGTCCCTTAGCTTGTTCACTTCATATTTTATTTTGTTGAGGTTCCTCTCAACTGACTTTCGTTGAGTTTAGGTCCCCTCTTGTTCAGACCAGAGGGGTGTTCCACGAAGCTGGATTAGCGGAAAGCCAGGCTTTTCTCGATAGTTTTGGCTAATCTAAGAGAGAGTTCCGTTCCACTAACGTGGCTTATTTGAATGCTCGTTGAGTAACCATGGTAACTTATGCCACTGAACTAGCCTGCTCCTGGGCAGGCTAACGTTCAAGATTAGCTTAGCTTTGTCTAAAAAAATGTCCGACCGGCTGAAACAGACTCCTGAAACAAATTTCCACCTGGTAGAATTCCGCGCTCCCGCAACTCATGTCTTGAATAAAAAACAAAACAAAAAAAATTGCGGCTATCATATCACCACTTTCACTGTCTCGGAGAATCAATCAGTCAGTGGAACTAAAGAAACGCAACTATACAAGTAGTTAACATGAAATTAATTGAAAAAGAACATGGAATTCATTAAAACTAATTGCTACCTTATCCCATCTCCCACATTTCACAAACACCCGATCTACACCCACCCAGGTTTGCACAAGGCACAAAAATTTTACTTACCCGAAGGAGTGTACTTTTGAAGTAAGGTGTAATCTAATGAGGGGTCAGGTGTAGAGGTCATTTTAAGGAATTTAAAGTGCTCGTCATACTATATTATAGATAGCCATAAAAGGCACATATTGCATCTAATTGCCAAGTCTTAACACATGTATATCCATCCAACATTTCTATTATTCTGCAGGAGAGTTCAATGGTGTCCTGCTTGGGGACAGAGGCTATGCATGCTGGCCGTACCTCCTCATGCCATATTTTGATCCAGGAACAAGGGCGGAGAGGGCATTCCACCATGCACATGCTACAACAAGGGCACAGATAGAAATGACCTTTGGCCAAATTTAATCCAGGTTCATTGCTTAAAGTTCTCAGGCACCATGGCTGACTTCTGGCAGAGCGATCTTAAATTTTATAGTATACTTAATATTTAATACATTTTGTCTTGTGGACAACTTTTCAGGCTGAAGTCTTTTCTTCCTTAAATCCCTGCAGTTTCCAGTGCCTGAAAGGACAGTGTCTCCTGACACAGTGAGGGACCTATACAGGGACACATATTTCCATTGATCCTTATTGTTGTGACTTTTGAGTTAGAACTTCTTTTCATAATTTAGCATTGACACAGTAGCAGTTTAAGTTAGAGCAAGTATAAGAAGGCCAAATGGACAGAGATGATTTATAACTTTCCAAACGTTAGGTCATGGCACCCCACTGTGAATATAAATGTAAAAAATATAAACTATAAACTTTGCAAATATAAAATATAAACTTTGCATGCAAAGTGTTAGAAATGTGTTTTTGTTCATGCGCATGAACCGTACAATAATGACAAGTTTGAGATCAAGTTGTGTTGAATTGTTTAATTATTTTTACATGTTTCTCAAGCTGTGGAGAGAAAACAGAATTAAATACAGTTCACAACACAACCTTCTCCTTTATCTGAATTCATACTTACATCCCTCTCCAGTTTCATAATCTCTAGCGTGATCTTTTTTATTTTCAGTTTCTTGTATTCCATATCTAGTTTGGTGCTCTCTTTATTGGACAAACACATTTCTTCAAAGGCTACTTACCACTCTGAAATATGTTCCTGTACTTTACCTTCACTTGCTGCCAGGTATGCTTTTGGCTGTTGAGCCATTTCTGGTGATGACACTTAAAATCCTCATACAGCTCCATAAGCATTATTTGTTCAGCTGCCGAAAAAATAACAGCTCTCGTCCTGCTCTCCTTTTCTGCCATCTCCGTTTTTCCACCATTCACTCGTCAGGGCTTCTTACGTTCCTCGTGCACTCGCACTTAGCCAGGCTATGTAAGCCTCGCTTGGATTAGCCTCACTGAGATGCAGCTAAAATGTCTTTGTGGAACGACTTGAGACATAATTGGGAGATGGTGTTAGTTTAAGCGAGGCTTTCCTGATACAGCCTGGCTTTCTTTAGCTACTTTCGTGGAACACCCCTCAGGTCCTCGTTGCAGATTTCCTTACCTGTTTTCCATCCTATCAATACTGCCTCTGTAGACCTGGTTTTAAGTTGGTCATTGTCGGATCATTGTCATGTTCATTCCCCACATTTCTAATTCCCTGTGGTATTTACCCCTAGGCACAGAGAAGTTCATCGGACCACACAGCCTTTCACTGGCTTGTGTTTTCACCGGTTGTCGTTTTGGGCACGTGAAAGAAAGTATCCAAGACGGCTAGAATAACATAATAGGAGTACGAAGCTTACTTTTCCAATTCGGTAGATCTACATATTGTTTGAAACATTGTAGGAAACCATAAATAAGGGATAACGGTGTAACAGCATATTTTGTCGTTGCGTTTGCTTTTGCCTAGAATAAAAAACATGGCACACGGCTATGCAATGTAAAACAAAACAAAAAAACTCACTTTGTCTAGTAGCGACACAAAATGTCTTTTAGATGTCAAACAGGTGTTTTCATTCGGCATATCTGTGCCTAACAGTTCCCACTCCTGGCAACAGAAGCTCTCCTCCTCCGACGGCATCACCTCGCAGCACTCGCAGCTACACCACCATGTACCTCCAGTACGCGACCGAGCAGAAGCGCCCACTGACGCTTGCTCCGCACATCTCTGTTGTTCCTCCCGTTCCCGCAACTCCTCGTCTGTATATTCGGGCTCAAACAAGTATGGTTGGCCTTCAAACGCAAATGACTCGTCTTCGAAAAAATTATGGTCGTCTTCTGCCATATTTGCGTCTCAGCCTCCCTTTGATAACTTGAAGCAGTGGGCCTACATCCGGGTCAGACTAGGAGTTGGAACTACCGGTCATGCCTCAAAAAACACCAGCCAGTGAAAGGCTGTGTGGTCCGATGAACTTCTCTGTGCCTCGGTTTGCTTGACGAGGCCTTTGTTATGACACAGCTGAAGTATGTAGCGCTTTTGAGCTTGTTTATCGCGGAAAAACAAACGATTTCTTATATTTTCCAAGTTGGCCCAGTACAGTTGCATTGGCTGCGTTTCTAACAAAACACTTCAAAATAGCCAACTTCGGAATGCCGCGGTCTTTTGGAGAAAGGCTCATCACCCATATAAATTATGTGGCATGACCATGTGATGCTCAAATTATCATTTTACGCCGAACCATTCCTTTAAGTAATGTAATGAAAAGTACAAGTAAAAAGTAAACAAGGCAAATGCAGTTTGAATGACATTTTTTATATTTTGGTAAACTTTGAAGGTCAAATACACTTAAAATCTACACACAACCAAGTGCAGGCACAATTTAGACCAGGTTTAGACAGAAAATACAAACTTTGTGAACCTTTAAATTTTTCTTCTTCAAGTAAGGTCAGTGCTGAAAATGAGGCGTACATTACACCATTAAGAAAAAAATGAAACAAAAGAGGCTGCTACTGTTTTTACCATCATTATAAACAAAATTTAAAGAAAAAATTTGGAGAAAACTGCAGCTTATCTGGCATCTGAAGAGGAAGACCTTTTTTGTAAAACTACCTTAAAACCTAAAAAAGGGGAGTTTCTGTAAGATAGAATTTCCACGTCTTTGGGCAGGCATAACATGCATGGGGTCAAAACACTGTTGCGTTTTTTTTCTCTCTCTCTCTTTCTTTTTTTTGTAACGAGTAACTAAACCGAACAATGAAAATGTATCGGAGTAAAAGTATGCAATTAAGTTCGGAAATATAATGAAGTAAAGTGAAAGTTGTCAAAAAATTTTAAACTCGAGGAAAGTACAAAGTATTCCAAAATATACTTAAGTACAGTAGTGAAGTATTTTTACTTCGTTACTATACGACACTGGTTTTAATATTTAAGATATTGAAGACTGAGGCCTTATGACACTTATGTGCACAAGTGTCAAATAAAGCCCATCTCAGGTTTTGAGTAGAGGCATCTCTCATATAACGGAAGACACAGGCATACACATCAGATATGGAAAAGGTGATTTCCTGTAGCTTGAGGATGAAACCAAATACTAAGCACAACATTGATACTATTCATACATTCACAGTGCATGGCATTTATGGCAGCTTGGTCCCATGGGGCTACTTTTTTATCTGCCAACTCAAGATTTTTAAGCAAAAGTTACCTTTCAATCAGACAATTAACCAGTGACCAAGGAAAAAAGTCTTTGTGAGTCAAACAAACAGTCTGACCCCAACAGAGCATCCGTGAAAGTGCCATCCACCATGGGCTTTGTCAAAAGAAAAACAGGAACTTCCAAAGTAAAAAAAAGTGACCAGCTTTTAGTTTCCTTGCCAAGACCTGAGACTGCTCTTACTGCCAAAGATGTTTCAACAAAGTAGTCAATGACAGGACTGAGAACTTCGGTTAATGAGATGTATCCTCTGATGTATGATATCCACCAAACTCCTGTTTTTACTTTTCTTGTGTAGAGCTCTGTAAGTAAATTGATAATGTTTAAATATGCAAATACAACATTTTTTTAAATATGAGTTCCAAGAATAACAAAATGTGGAAAAAAAGGAAAAGGGTCTGAAAACTAAGAATGGACTTTATGTCCTTCTTAGGCTTATTGTTACTTGGAAAATATGTGTTGACTCAGAGTACAAAAAGAATACTCGATTGGCTCATTTCCATACGGAGAAGGCATGATTGACACTATGATTACAGAGTATCATTCAGTTTCTGTGAGGGTTAGGGTTAGTTAGGGTTAGGCTCTGTAACCCCAACAGTTGATGTTATTTTGTCTATTGAATTATTGCTTTCAGTGGGCGTATTCTGATAAATTATGGGAATTAAGAACTGATACAAACTTGTTTTGTTGGCTCGTTTCATTATTGACTGGTTTCAATATTTGTGAAGTTATCCATATTTACTGGAAAGCAGCCTTGCTAGTAAAGCACTTTTGTGTTTAATTTGGAAAGCCTGCATGAAAAACTGAAGGATAAGGCTATGGTGAAGGTGTTTGCCAGGCATGGAAACACAAATGAAAGAAACTATGAATTATTAGGTCCCTGGCAGACCAATAGAACTCTACATGGCCATTGAAGGACATATGTGTGTCATTCTTTGCTCTTAGTGTCTCAAAATGTTATCAAAGAAGCAGAACGTAATAAGCAACGTAAACACAGCAACATGTTGCCACAGAGCATTTGTGGGTAAAAGATCCGCACCTCTCTCAGTTGCCTTCCCTCTTTTGTCTATAGACAGACATATATGCAGTATATTTTATCTGGAATAAATATTCAAATATTTCTAGCATCAGTGGAAAGATTTGTGATAAGGAGCTTTAGCAGTCATCATTTGTCAGCAAAAGTCAAACCAAGCAAACAGAGTTGTTTTATACAAGATTGCTCCATATTTTACAGAAACCTCCATAAACGGTGTGAGTGTTGTATTGTTTAGTGTGTAAAGCAAAAAAAATGTTTACAACAGTACTGAGTTGTCGTTCTGGGCTTTACCACTGGAGGGCTCATTCAGACTTCCTAAAAGGCAGGGATTGAAGCAGAATTTGTAGTCTGTTCTGTTCATTTACATGTTATTGCCAAGTGTAGCAGTGACCCAAGACTGACACTTTATTGGTTTAGTTTAAAATAATGCTTTATAATGTCAGGTACATGTCACGTAAATTACATGCATTTAATCCACTCTGATCCTAATGCTTAATGAAAAACATTTTTAAAAAGAACAAAGAAACAATGAAAAAAAAAAACTAGAGGATTTTACGAAAAAATTCAACACCCCCTTTTAAGTCCTTTTATGTCTCAGTCTCTGAAGAGATGATAAATATGAAATGTAAATCACAAAAAAATAAGTTTAAAATATGCTGCATCAGGCTCGAATAGGTTCATCCAAGTGTAGGAGTCAATTTTTTGTTTTTGTTTATTTGAATAAATATGAGTGCACAGTCTATTTTCAAAACATTTAATAAATATGTTTTCCCATTGTGCAACAATGTAGTAGTGTCACCATAAAGGCTTTAACGTTTGAGTGGCAAGTTATATGTTGGAGATCATTGTGTATAGGTCAGCATTAACATAACATGGCAAACGCCAATCTTTAATTTTTTAAGTGAAACCTTAATCACGTATTTTATTGATTTGGAAACCTATAAACATTTGTATACCTAACTCTAACAATATTTGTGAATATGTAGCCTTAATCATATAGTTTTCATGTCTAAACATGAACAGTCACGACTGACAGGAAAGTAGAAAGCTGAGAAGTTTAGAAAATATTGGGTCAGATTATAAACAATAAAGACTTAAATTAATTCAATAAATATTAATAAAATAATTCATCACATCACCATGACACCAGCACACCAGTCGCCAGTGTTTCCTCTCAGACACTGTCAGTTGATACTCACTCCTGCTGGTCTGCAGTATTCCGCAGATCCCTGAAGGTCCTGCAGTGTGACTCAGACCATCTGCTTGTCTTATGATGAGAGTAAAGTGTTGAACTATTTGGCCATGCAGTCTTTACTGAGCAGTGAACACCTGCTCCCTCTTTATTTCTAAAAGACCAAGCCTCTCTGGGATGTTGTTTTTATACCTAATCTTGTCACTGACCTCTTTTGAGATCAGTTCTCCACATTTGTACCACATCATACTCTTACATTAGATTCAGGTTCAAACTTTAGCTGGGCCAACCCAGGCCCTCCATTAAGCTACCTTAAAGACTGTACTTTGTGTCTTTATGGTATTTCTATGTTGCCGTTTTGTTAAAAGTTAAACATTTGCTCCAGCTTGAAGTCCAGAGCATTCTGGAAAGTTTCCACTTAGGCTTGCTAAATATTTTCTACATTCATCTTTGCCTCTCTCCTCAGAGAGCAAAAAAGAAAGGGCTTGTGTCACAGAAAGAAACATCACACACACTGTCTGGAATTGTGGCCAATTGTGATGGAGTGCTGCACCAGCAATGATCTCCATAAAGGAATTCTCATTCCTGACTCGCTCAGCTTGTTGGCATTTCCAAACTTTTTCTTTTCAAAATTATGGAAGCTAATGCATTTTTGGGTATTTTCAGTGCTGAAGAAATTTAGTTTAAAGGCCAACTTTCACTAAAAAACGGTTTTACTCGCTCCTTCTGAAAAAGGGAGGTTCACCCCTAGTTACATACACATACTACGCTTCCAAGTGTTGCGTCACCTCCACAGGCTGTTTTCCCGAATTTACATAAACAATGCAGAGCCAGGAGCGAATCAGAAAAAGCCTGTACATTCTACGTCACACTGAAAAAAGGCGTTGCCCACTTGGGATTATGCCCGCCCCCCTCGGACAGAACGGAGAAGTACAGGTACTAGTGAAGACACGCGACTCGCTGCCTGCGGAGTTGAGAAGCTAATCAGCTAACTTTTTATTAGCATGGCGGAACATACTCGTACGTGTGCGATCTGTGGCAATAAGGCATCGTCGAGTCATATGTTGCCCAATGATAGGATGATAGGTGATAGGAAGAGATGGCTGGAGTTTAGCTATGGAACATCACAACAAATTAAGTTTAACAAGACGCTAGGTGTTGTGTTCCACACATTTCCTGGACAGCGACTTCAAAAACTTGGGCGAGTACAACAGGGGTTTAGCTACAAAGCTGTTTCTACGACCTGGGTCTATACCATCACGAAGAACAGGCACCAGCCCACAGGAGGTAAGTCGTTAATTGTTAACTTTTGCATCCAAGTTTTTGTTACAAACACAGCATGTTAATTTCATTCCGTGGCAGCCTGTGTTATGGGTACAGAGGTCCGTTTCACAAAGCAGGTTTAGTGAAAACTCTGAGTAGATTAACCCTGAAATGAGGGAAACTCAGAGTTTTCCGTTTCACAAAGGGAGGTAACTCAACCCCGAGAAAGAGGGGTAACTCTAGCCTGTTTCACAAAGAGAGGTAACTTAACCTCTCGGTCAGTTACCGGAGTAAGCAAGCTTTGATCCACAGATGCGAAAGTCTACATACCTGGGGAATCTCCCGGCAGCAAACATTCTCTTCTTCCGTGGACAATTTTTCACAGTTCCCGCAAGTGCACCTAACAAACATTACTCGTATTAGACCATTTATATCTCATATTGGATATACTATTACCGAATGATCATTCTGTGTTGGTAAGTGAACTGTTATCTGATATTCAATGTGTAGATTGGCATGCTAGTTTAGCTGAGGAATTTAGCAGGAAGATGAGGCTTTCTGGCAAAGTAGGCTAATAAAATCAACAAACTGAAAGATTGCAAAGCCTAACAGCGTAAAGTATCAGCCCTCGGCCAAAACATTTGTCTATTATTATTTAAAAAGCAGCAATTGTTAAAACGCTAAGCATAACGATAGACAAGAAACTTTGAGGATAAATATTGAGGTGCAAATATTACCAGTCAGAAACGCTCATTGATAAACAAAGAGCAATCAGTTGTTCCTCCTCGACTTCCCCTTCGTCCTCTGATTCAGGGTCATAGATGTACGGGTGTATTTCAGAAGAGATGTTGAAAGGTTTTTTTTCCTCCAAAAGTTTTCAAAACAAGCGGCGAAACTCGAGTAGCGTAGTTCTAGCGAGCTATCAGCTGATTACTGCTCTCGGAAAAACACAGAGCGGGGAGAAGGGGGGTTCATTCATTCATTCATTCATGGGAGGGAGCCAATCAGAGACGCCTCATTATCGCGTCACGGATATGCATGAGAAGGACCGGAAAACCTTGTTGTTTCTCATCAAGCCATTCTTCCTGCCCACAAAAACAGCTTGAAACAAAGCTACCATAACGTTTTTTTAAACAGAACCGACGCCTAATGCATTCAATAACAATGGTGAACACAGCAGTATTAATGAAATGACGATGGAAGTTGGCCTTTAATCCCTCCACATAAGTTTGCCTAGTACAATTCTGTCTTGTAGCTATACAGAGAATTCCCCCAATCTGTCATTCTGACTCGTGGCATTAATTATTTCAACAAGTCTAACTGAAATTAAATATCTGTTGTTTGTTCATACCTTTACATACAGCTCATAATTCTGTCCGATATAGTACCACCTTACAAGCACCGTAAGGCAAATAAGCTGATATGGAAATAAGCATTTATTTGTGGAAATAAGCATTTCCACATCAGAGTAGATATATTTGTCAAGTCTATGGTGCAAAGTTGGATAGAGCAGTGGTTGGATAGAACATCTAAATGTTGCACTTTAAACTTCTTAAAGATGTGAAATCAAGACCAAGATACATTTCATCAGTTGCACACGTTTCTCCCTTTCTTTACAAAAAATATGTATGTATACTCGTTAATTAACATGTTAATAGTAATTGTAAAATAATTATTTTTGACAGTCCTACTACTATCATGTTAATTAACGAGTTAACAAAAATTTCTCTTACTCAAAATTAACCATGACCATTGGTCCACCCTGTAGTGTGGGAAAACAAGAAGAGATGTAACCTAATCTTGTGGATTAAAGCTAAAATTGGTCAATAAAAGGGTCTTGAAAGACAAGTTCATCTTTAAAACCCTGCCGGATGGTTCTCTCGACAAGACCAGTCATCTGGCGTTACTGTCTATGTGATTTGCACTACCACCAGAGTATGTTGAGTCTTAAATATCACTTGCTAGCAAAATACACAGCTAATGCACAGATCGGCACTCCATCTCGTCAAAGGCAAACATCGCTGAGTAGTTTGCAAAAGAGATGCCTGGACAACTCTAGGTTAGACACAGTTACAATGTGGAAGATTATTTTCTTGTGTGAGTGTTACACATGTGAAAGAATGTTACGTTCAGGTCAATATTCCTTCTGTTGTTGCTTGTTGGGCTTGAGTTTGCCACGTTAAGCTTTCATCATAATTGGATCACTAGGATCCTGATGCGGATCACCAAGATATACTTTACCACCATAAAGGAGAAAGCAGAAAGAGACAACAAACTTTATGGCAAGTGTTGGGGCCTCTCACTTTTCGTCAAAAGGTGGTGCAACCCAGGGCATGTGACAGTCAAGGAGATTTTATGCTGCAGAGACATAGAGTTACTAGCAGTGAGTGAATTAATTCAATTCAACTCATTTTTATTTATATAGCGCCAAATACAACAAATGTCATCTCAAGGCACTTAGATAATAAGTCCAATTCAAGCCAATTGGAATTCAATTCATTGTAATCATAATTATTCATAAAACAATCCAATTCGTTCATATAGAGCCAATTCAAAAACAATTTTCTAGCTAAGGAAACCAACAGATTGCACTGAAAACTTTTTCTTTTTCGGTCCAATCTCCCGTCCTGAGCGTGCCTGAGGCGACTGTGGAGAGAAACAACTCCCTTTTAACAGGAAGAAACCTCTGGCAGAACCAGACTCAGGAAGGGTGGCCATCCGCCTCGACCAGCTGGGGTTTGAGAAGACAGGAAGGGGGGGAGGTGAGGGGGTGGGGGGGGGGGGGGTTGTTTTGGCAAAATTACACACCGATGCAAAATTAATTTTAGTGACCTCCGATTGGCGCAACCGGGTGTCATTAACGCCGACGTGAATAACTATTTTACCATATTTATGTTTATCCTTAGCCAGCAGTTTTAAATAGGATTCTATGTCGTCCGCTCTGGCCCCTGGAATGCATTTGACTATGGCCGCTGGTGTCTCTAATGCCACGTTTCTGACTATAGAGCTGCCAATTACCAGGGTTTTGTCCTCAGCGGGTGTGTCGCTGAGTGGGGAAAATCTGTTAGAAGCGTGGACAGGTCGATGGTGAACAACGGGCTTGACTTTAGAGCTATGCCTCTTCCTGACAGTCACCCAGCCACGTTGTAATCCTGGCTGCTCAGGTTCTGCTAGGGGGAGGCTAATTGAGCTAGCTACGCTAGGTGGCTCCACACTGGCTAAAGGGACCTGGCTCGCTATCAGTTGATTTTCAACAGTGCAGAGCCGAGCTTCCAATTCAGATAACCTCGCCTCCAAAACTACAAAAATACTACATTTGTTACATGTACCATTATCGCTAAAGGAGGCAGAGGAGTAACTAAACATCTGACACACGGAGCAGGTGAAAGCAGGAGATGGAGAGAGAGAACCGGTAGCCATGCTACGCTAGAGAACCAGACACACCGCTAAAAAGTGAGAATAAAGATTAAAGATCTGTAGGAGTGTGTTAGAACAGAACGGTAAGCTATAGAGTTTAACTATGCAAAATTGTTATATAAGTTATAGATAGAAATAAAGTGATTATCAGTAGTCCAAGAGGAGCAAGAAATTCCACAGTGCACAAGCAAGGTAACAGGAAGTGATGCAATACGTCTTACCGCAAAGCAAAGCATCATGAAGCTGTAGCCTATTACCTACCCAGGGAGTTTTCACACATTATTGTCGTGTGTGTTTACTTTCCTCCATTGGTGCTTGCAGACACTGGGTGACATCATCCACTCCACAGACCGTGAGGCTGAAAACGTAACATGCAGAGGCCTTTGTTGTCATTCCTGGGGTTTTTAATCTTGTTGCACTGGACTCTACCCTTTCTGACTTTCACCAATTGTGGATTGCCAAAGACAGGATGATTGATCTCATGTCTGCCATAGCATACAGTATCACCCCCTCCCCCCACTGGAAAAGTCAGACCACAACCTAATATTTCTTCAGGCAAAAGTACAAGCTATATGTGCTAAGGCAAACCGCCACTTCATGTACCTTGAGAAAGATGGTTGTTGAAGCAGAGGAGGCTCTGAGGGACTGTTTTGAGTCTACAAACTGGAGTGTGTTGCAGGACTCACATGGGCAGGACATAGAGGGGGTCACACACTGCACTGACGACCTAAACTTCTGCATGAACATTGTTGTTCCCGCAAAAGCTGCATCCTGCTTTCCTAACAACAGGCCTTGGATAACCAGCGATGTGAAGGACCTCCTGAATAATAAGAAGGGCATTTAAGGATAGAGACCAGATTGAGCTGAAGCACATACAGAGGGAGCTCCAATATAGACTGAAGAAGGCAAAGGAGGCATACAGAAGGTACAAAAGAAGCTGCATGAAAACAACCATCCTGGGATGGAATGAAGACCATCACGGCTGTCAGAGGAGAAATAACACAGCAGATGGTGATGTGGTGAGAGCATAGCAAAGCTGCTGTTGCTGCCTCTGCCACAACCACATCTATGACCCCAACACCTCCCCCATCGGCCTCTGCCACAGCTCACTGTACACCACCCCTCTGTAGTTGGCATGGAGTTGGAGCCCCTGACATCAGTGATGAAGAAAAGGACCCTAAACAAGCTGCTGTCAAACATGGACAATAACCGCCACCCCCTCCACAGCACATTTATCAAACAGAGGGGCATGTTTAGTGGCAGACTACTGTCACTGTCATGCTCTACGTACAGATTGGAGAGGTCTTTGTCCCCTGGACTATCCAGCTTTCGTGTCCTCACAGGGGGCGAGGGATGAAATGGACTTGTGGGCATGAGTCTGCCCCAACACTTGATAGCGTATCATGTATACTGTCTCTCATTTTTACAGTCTGTTGTTTATGTGTTTTCAATGACATATATCTGCACGGGTAATACCCTTGCACTGGTTGCTTTTTGCACTACCGACATAGTTGACACTGTCTACCATAGAATTCTATTGCAGTACTTCTACTACACATACTAACTAGAATCCATGATTCACTCTCTGTTGTCCCTGTGAGTGTTATTTTGCATTGTATATGGTTACGCGAGTGTCAAACAAGCTGCTGAAAGGTTTTGATTTCCCATTGATATGAATAAAGTGTCTATCTCTCTCTCTATCTATTAATCTCTCGGTCTGTCTGTCAGTCTTGAATAATTATGTTATTGGGTCATTTTAGGGAGGGAGAAAAATCTTAAACTAAAACATCAAAATGTACAAAACTTGCAGGGATTTTTTAATTTTCTGAAGGTATTGTACACAGCTTAAATGTACACTGGAAAATTCAATTAAATTCAATCCAGTTTTATTGATATACTGCCAAAAAACAACAAATGTCATCTCAAGGCACTTCAATAATACAAGCCTATTCAAGACAATTGGAGTTCAATTCATTGTAAACATAATCCAATTAAATTCAAAATTAGTCCAATTCATACATACAGACCCAATTAAAAAACTATTTCCGAGCTAAGGAAACCAACAGATTGCACCGAAACTTCTCTTCAATTCAATCTCTAGTTATCTGATCCTGACATAATGTCTTTGTGTTGGCAGCTTTGAAAAATTTTTAATTAGAGTTGGTGTGAGCGTGTGTGTTAAAGCGGTGAATGAGAAACAAATCAAAACTTCTTTATGCTATGTAGGTGCAGTAAATAAAGCATTCATTTTAGAACACCTAACTATGTCCAGTCCTCTAAAGCAGCAGTCCCCAACCACCGGGTCATTCCGAGACATTCCGAACCAGGCCGTGAGATTGGGGGGGAATGAAAAAAAATGCACACAAAAAAATAAAAAAATAAATAAAATAATTACATGGAAATCGGGAATTCTTTCATTTCAGTCGCTTGATTCTATACTTGGAAACTGCATAGATTTCATTATAGGAGGCCGATTGTGGACGTTTATTTTTTTCAATGATGACTGTCTGTCTGTCCAGCCCTCAACATGCGGGCTACTGAAGTTGCAGCGCCAGCGCAGTCTCAGTTCAGCTCAGTTCATGGTCAGCGATAGAGTGCAAGCTAGCTAAAATGAGCAAAAAGCAGAAATCGTTGGAAAGTTTCTTTGGTGTGGGTAAGGGCGAGAAAAGGTCCACCACTGATAACAGTGAACCAGAAAGAAACCCGAAGAAAAAGAAGGGTTCTTTCAACAGGAAATACGACGATTCCTACATTAAATTTGGTTTCACACAGACCGGTGATTCACATGCTCCAAATATTCTGTGTGTGGTGTGCGGGGACGAGCTGTCGAATGAGTCTATGAAGCCATCAAAGCTCATTCGACACCTTGAAACCAAACATCCGACACTTAAACAAAAACCCCTGGAATTCTTTGAGCGTAAAAAACAAGAACAGGATTCACAAAAACTCATTAGGACAACTACATCTGTGAACGTGGCTCTGCTAAGAGCCTCGTACAGAGTGGCTTGTCGAATTGCTAAGACAAAGAAGCCCTTTACTATTGGCGAAGAGCTAATTCTGCCTTCTGCCCAAGACATGTGCAAAGAAGTTCTTGGGGAGGCAGCCGCCAAAAAGATAGGTTCGGTACCTCTTTCGGCCAGTACTGTCCAACGGCGTATTAATGACATAGCGGAGGATATTGAGAAACAGTTGTTGGAGAGGCTAGGAGTGTCACCGTGGTTTGCGATTCAGGTTGACGAGTCCACTGATGTGGAAAACAGGGCAATTCTGCTTGTTTTTGTGTGGTACATTTTTGAGGATGATGTGCAGGAAGATCTGTTGTGTGTACTCTCACTACCAACAAACACCACAGGTGCAGAATTATTTTGTGCTTTGGATAGTTACGTGTCAGGGAAGTTAGACTGGTCCTTCTGCATTGGCGTTTGTACTGATGGGGCTGCAGCGATGACCGGACGGCTGTCTGGTTTCGCTGTTAGGCTCAGAGAAGTTGCACCTGACTGCGAACACACATACTGTGTACAGAGAAATGCTGGCCAGCCGTAAATTGTCACCCGAGTTGAATGTTGTACTAAATGATGTCTTTAAAATAGTCAACTTCATCAAAGCACACACACTCAACACCCGGTTATTTGAACAGCTCTGCGAAGAAATGAATGCAGAGCACAAACGCCTTCTTTTGCACGCAGAGGTCAGGTGGCTGTCGAGGGGGAAGTCACTGGCCAGAGTGTTTGAGTTGCGGGAGCCTCTGCAGAAATTTCTGGCAGAAAAAAAGTCTGATTTGGCTGCACATTTTAGTGATGACCACTGGGTGTCAAAACTCGTCTACCTCTGTGACATTTTCGGTTTGCTTAATGAGCTCAATCTGACACTCCAGGGGAGGATGACAACTGTCTTTAAAGTGGCAGATAAAGTCGCTGCATTTAAAGCAAAGCTGGATCAGTGGGGACGTCGAGTAGACAAGGGTGTGCTCGATATGTTTCACACATTAGTGCAGGTACTGGGAGAATCTGAGCCAGCTCCAGCTCTGTCGGAGTTGGTCCGTGATCACCTTGTTGCGCTGTCCAAAGAATTTGACCGCTACTTCCCAGCCTCCAAAGATCCGTGTCAAACAAATGCGTGGATCCGCAACCCATTTGCCACCGCTGTTACCGATCACCTGTCAGTTCAGGAGGAAGACCAGTTGATCGAACTGGCAAATGACGGTGGTCTTAAGACCACGTTTGAGCAAACGACCTCTCTGTCTGCGTTCTGGATAAAAGCTAAAGCAGAATATCCTCCAATAGCCGTAAAAGCGCTGAAAACGTTGCTGCCATTCCCCACCACGTATCTATGCGAGGCTGGGTTTTCTGCGATGACTGTGACAAAAACAAAGTTGCGCAATAGATTGGATATCTCAAATACATTAAGAGTGTCACTGTTAGGGGTGTCACGGTGTGAAATTTTCGGCTCACGGTTATTGTGACCAAAATTACCACGGTTTTCGATATTATCTCGGTAATTTTTTTTTTTTTTAGTGTTAACATTAAGGTGACCAGGTACCGATCCGAAGACCTCGAACAACAACGTTGTCTTACATTGCGCAATCATTTATAATACACGTGGTGTAATAAACACAGGAACAGTGCATTTGAAAGCTTAGACCCTGAAGAATACATTTAGCACTACTTTACAATAAAACTTCAGATTTGCCCAACAATACCTTGCACTGGCTGTGCAGCTGCGGGTGATGGTCTCGTAGGTGAGTGATCAAATTGGATGTGTTGCTCCCTTTCGCGGATACCTTCCGCCGGCATGTCCTACACACGGGGGCACCTTCCTCCACCAGTTGCCCCTCAGAGTTTTTGAAATATCCAAAGTAGGACCACACTTCCGATTTTGTGCGCTTAGAAGGTGGAAAAATGGTACCATCGCGGCTTCCTTCTTCTGCTGCCATGCTTAAAGTGAGAGAGTGTGAGAAAAGAACCTCGGACTAGTGGCGCCCGCGAACGTTCGAAAGTGTCACGTGTGCGGTGTAGAGCTCTAGTAACGCACCTAGATAACATTATGTTTTGAAATGCAAAGTATTTAGCGCAGTAACAGTGTAATACAGTGTAACCGTGGGAGTATTAGGGAAATGAAAGCTCTCCCGGTGTAACGGTGTGCGGTAAGGTAACCCACCGAGATAACACCGTGTTTTGAAATTCAGAAGGTTATCTCACCGTCAAAATATTTTAGCGCGGTTACCGTGTACACCGGTAACCGTGACAGCCCTAGTCTCTGTCTGCCACCACCCCCAGATGGAATATACTTGCTGCAGGGAAACAAGCACAGGGATCCCATTGAAATAGCCTGTCGGATTCTGCCCTTTGTAATAGAATTAGGCCTATTGTTTCAATACCTATTCCTATTGTGTTGTCCTTCAATTTTGCCTTGTTCAAGTTTATGTTCCTGTTCCGAGTTTAATCTACTGTTCATAGCTGAAATAGTTGCTATTTTTAACACATGCACAACACCATATATGGAACCAAAACCATTGTCCTCCAATAATAAATTATAATTATCCTAATTTGTAATCATATCCTAATTATCCTAATTTGTAAAAGCATCTGCTAAATGTAATGTAAAAGAAGTGCATGCATAATGCATATAGAAATACCCCCCACCCTCAGTGTCTGTTGAACGTAAAGTACAAAAACAGTAAGGAAGTAAAATAAGGGCCGCAGGAACAAATTGCAGAACCAAACCGGTCCTTGGTGCTGAAAAGGTTGGGGACCCCTGATCTATGTGACATATGTGACTTTGTGAGTGGATGTAAAGTGCTTTGTAAAACATAGATCAGGTTGAATGTGCAAACCATTTACCATTCCTGTTGTAATACCCAGTGCCAAAAGTTGCAATCTTAAAATTCAGGAATTTTTAAAAAAAAAAATCAAGTCTCCTCAGTAGTCTAGAGGACAGTTGAGTGAAGACACTGATATAAAAAGTAACTGCAGGATTAGGTGTAGCCTATAGTCAGCAATTAGTTACCTTAAAGGTCCTATGACATGAAAATAAATGGAGGGTTTTATATATTTTTATAGGCTTTAAGCCTGATTCTTACTCGGCGCAACCGCGCAACTGTTCTGGCTCGAGAACCATTAATGACGTCATCGAAAGCGCCAGCCCCTTCACAGTTCCTTCAGCTCATAAGCGCAGTTTGCGCCGAGTATGCGTCACACATTTGCAGTTCTCTCCAGACCAGCGGGCGTCACTGTTGAGGAAACAAGCTGAAGAACCGGACGAAGAAAAGCATACGAAGAAAGCATACACAATGCCACCTGTGGTGTCACGTCAGCAGAGGCTGGCACATCTGATGCGGATGCGGAATGAATTTACTCTGGGTGTAGAACTGTATATGATCGGATATCGGAGAGGATTGCAGGAGGCCTGCTGTATTCGTCGCCACTTCTGTGCGCAACCTTCTTCTTCGCCTTCACGAATCGGTCACGGATGCATTTCCATGTTTTCTTCACCTCCACCACCGACTGCCCCAGATGCCTGCCGATTTCCCCCCAGGAATTCGACACTGCCGTGTTGTCCCAGTGTAACTTCATAGACGTGTCGTACAGATGTTTGTAGAGGCGCACCCTCTCGGTCACCGCGGTCTCTGCAGTGTTCATGTTTCCTTTCTCTTGGTCAGCTGTTTCCGGTTGAGCTCGCGCGAAGTCAGAAAAAAGTTTTGTGCGCGACCTTGCGACGCGCGAGGATTTTTTAGCTTGCGATGGGGGGCGTGGCGGAATTTTGGGTCACGTGACCGTTTGCGCCATTTGCGACCAGCTAGTAAGAATGGGTCTAATCGAGGTTGCGCCGAGTAAGAATCAGGCTTTAGTGGTCCCCTAATACTGTATCTGAGTTTTTTTCCCAAAATTCTGCCTTGGTGCAGAATTACAGCCAATCCTAAAAATGAGCTTTCCTTAGGATCCTCAGAATGAGCTGTTTAGTGGGGGTGTGGCCTTACTTACGCCCGTGGTACCTTGCGCAAATGTTTTGTGAATCGCTATGGCACGTAGATGGCACGGCAGCCCTATGCCGTAAAACTAGCGAAACCTGTTGATATGAGCTTACTTTGACAATATGACGAACTAGTTACTGAACAACTCTCCTAACACAGTCAAACATCAAGCAAGTGCTACACAAGACAGCAAAAAAGGCGTGCGTGAAGGGGAAAGCAGGAGTTAGGATTTTGACATTCTCATCTGATTGCTCTGGTTTGCAAAGATGCACGTAGCGCGAGTCATTTCAATCAGGGGAAAGGCAGATATTGTGCGCGCCATAACACCAACAGCATGACAAAACAACAAATAAGTAGACAACACTCGCGTTACAGTAAATGAGGTGTCCACTTGCATACCTCATGCTATTTACTGTTACATTAGCGACAGTGACCGAGCTATTAGCTGCAGAGCTAACGACACAGACAGACTGACCGTTTTGACTTTGGAACCATGAATGAATCATTATCCTGATGAAATGCACTGAATTTGCGGATTCATTCTTCTTCAGGAAGCTTGAAGTAGGGGGTTTTGGTCTAAAATGAGCGATCTAACCATCTCATGGGCATGCAAACACCTCCAACAGCCCAGTTGACAGAGATAAGAGCTTGCAGATGCTATTAGCTGGATAGCTAACCGTTAGCTAACGTTAGCTGCTAACGATACAAACCCTTTCCTGTGGTAACAAGTTATATAACTATACTGTACATACAGGAAAGCAACACAATAATAGAGCGTTAAATTACTTACACTCAGGATTGAGATCCTTCCTCAAGTAAGGGGGCGAATGGAGCAGGAGATTGACAGGCGGATCGGTGCGGTGTCTGCAGTGATGCGGGCTCGGCTCTGCACTGGCCCGTCGTGGTGAAGAAGGAGCTGAGCCAGAAGGCGAAGCTCTCGATTTACCGGTCAATTTATGTTCCTACCCTCACCTATGGTCACGAGCTGTGGGTAGTGACCGAGAGAATGAGATCGCGAATACAAGCGGCTGAATGTTCTAGAATGTTGATCTATGTTCTAGAATCTTAATCACAGTGTTCTAGAATGCGCTGCTGAGGGTGGCAGCACGTTGGAGTAGCTCTGTACCTCACATTGAGATTTGTTATTTTTTTCTAAATTTCATTCCTGTTTTTTCTTGGAAGAAATTGCATTTTTTGGACAACTGTTCCTTCCTGCCTTGGA
This sequence comes from Odontesthes bonariensis, assembly GCF_027942865.1. Lineage (NCBI taxonomy): Eukaryota > Metazoa > Chordata > Actinopteri > Atheriniformes > Atherinopsidae > Odontesthes > Odontesthes bonariensis. Next base: position 27,971,682 of record NC_134525.1, on the reverse strand, counting down.
TGCTGTGCAGCTGGATTGATTTTTCCCAAAACTTTTGTATATTTTGCTCTTTTGTTATGATGCATAACCATAGCAACAGGGTGGTTTACAACAGGGAGCAGCTGATTAACATTGGAAAAGCAGAAATAATTCGACAACTGAAGCCAGAAATCCCACTGGAATTGAAAAGGAGGCGTCGTGGATGCAGAGCAGGAGCAAAGAGGAGAGAAAGAAAGAAGAATTTCAAACCATCCCTGCCATCCGTCATCATTGGCAATGTAAGATCGTTAGCTAACAAGTTGGATGAACTTCTAGCCTTGACAAGGACTCAGCAAGAATATCGGGAATGTAGCATTATGTGTTTTACTGAGACATGGCTGCAGGATCATATCCCCGACTCCAGCGTCTCTCTGCCAGGCTTCCTGACTGTACGAGCAGATCGAGATTTAAAGAGTAGCAGGAAAAGGAAAGGGGGTGGATTGGCAGTGCTTGTCAACAACAGATGGTGTCACCCAGGACATGTTACTGTGAAGAGTCATCTCTGCAGTCCTGACATTGAACTATTGGCAGTAAGTTTTCGTCCATATTATTTGCCAAGAGAGTTCACCAGTGTTGTTTTGGTGGCTGTTTACATTCCACCCTCAGCTGTTGCCGACACCGCATGTGATGTCATCAGTTCCGTTGTTGCTAAGATACAGACACAACACCCCAATTCTTTTGTGGCAATATCTGGTGATTTTAATCATGCCTCACTCTCTGCTACACTGCCAACTTTTCAACAGTTTGTCAGCTGCTCTACCAGAGAAAACAAGACATTGGATTTGTTTTACACAAATGTCAAGGATTCATACATTTCCAAATCAAGACCTCCCTTGGGTAAATCAGATCACAACCTTGTTTTTCTCTGTTCAGCATATAAACCCCTTGTCCAGAGACTACCTGTCACAAAAAGGACTGTTAGAAAGTGGTCACAGGAAGCTGAAGAAGCCTTACAGGGTTGTTTTGATGCAACTGATTGGATTTCTCTTTGTAAGCCACATGGAGAGGACATCAATGCCATGACTGAGTGTGTGACTGACTATATAAACTTCTGTGTGGACAACACCATCCCGACCAGAACAGTGAGATGCTTCCCTAATAACAAACCCTGGATCACCAGTGAGCTAAAGGAACTATTGAACAAGAAAAAAAGAGCCTTTAGGGAGCGAGACGGAGTTACTGAGGAGTATACAGAAGCAGCTCAAAGTCAAGATCAGAGAGAGCAAGGAGGTGTATGGAAAGAAGCTTGAGAGTAAACTGCAGAGGAACAATATCAGAGATGTGTGGTCAGGAATGAAGAAGATCACAGGCCTCAAACAGAGGGAGGATCGGATGGATGGAAGTCTGGACAGAGCAGAGCTGAACACATTCTTCAACAGGTTCAGTTCAGGAACAAGCTCACCATCCTCCCCTCCTGTTCCCAGCCAAAGAAACATCCCACTCTCCTCTGACCCACAGCTTTCCTGTAACATCTCCACCTCCACCTCAGTCATGGATTCTTCTGCTTCCACTAGTTTGTCTTCAACCCAATCAAGAGAAGCTGCTGTCCCCTTTGCCTCCCCCTCCCATTTTTCTGTTTCTAGAAGTCAGGTGAAGAGGCAGTTGGAGAGAATGAACTGGAACAAGGCTGCAGGTCCAGATGGTGTCAGCCCCCGAGTCCTGAAGGCCTGTGCAGAGTAGCTCTGTGGGATTCTGCAACACCTTTTCAACCTCAGCTTGACCCAAGAGAAGGTACCACTGTTGTGGAAGACATCCTGTCTGGTTCCGGTACCAAAGAAAACTCACCCTTCAGACATCAATGACTACAGACCTGTTGCCCTGACATCCCACATCATGAAGGTCCTGGAGAGACTTCTGTTGACCCACCTGTGTAAGCAAACCAGCACATATCAGGACCCCCTGCAGTTTGCTTATCGCCATGGAGTTGGAGTTGAAGACGCTATCATACACCTGCTTCAACAAACCCACTGTCATCTGGACAAAGCAGGCAGCACTGTGAGGATCATGTTCTTTGATTTCTCCAGTGCATTTAACACAATTCAGCCTGATCTGCTTCGTCTGAAACTCCAGAAGACTCAGGTGGAGGCCTCAACAATCACCTGGATTAATGACTACCTGACAAACAGACCACAGTTTGTCAGACTGAAGAATTGTGTGTCTAACCAGGTGATCAGCAGCACAGGAGCACCACAGGGGACTGTACTCTCACCATTCTTTTTCACTCTGTACACTTCAGACTTCCAGTACAAGTCTGACTCCTGTCATCTACAGAAATATTCAGATGACTCTGCAGTTGTCGGGTGTATCAGAGATGGACAAGAAGCTGAGTACAGAGAGCTGGTGGACCGCTTTGTGGCATGGTGTGGGAACAATCATCTCATCTTGAATGTTAACAAAACAAAGGAGATGATTGTAGATTTCAGGAGAAAAAGGGTCAGATCAAACCCTGTTTCCATCATGGGAGAAGAAGTGGAGGTGGTTGAGGAATATAAATACCTTGGTGTTCATCTGGACAACAGACTGGACTGGAGACACAACAGTGAAGCCATCTACAAGAAAGGACAGAGCAGACTGTACTTCTTGAGGAAGCTAAGGTCCTTCAAGGTTTGCAACAAGATGTTGCAGATATTCTACAAGTCTGTTGTTGAGAGCGTCATTTCCTCTTGTGTCATCTGTTGGGGCAGCAGCATCAGAACCAGGGACCTAAAAAGACTCAACAACCTGATAAAGAAGGCTGGTTCTGTTCTGGGGACGACTGTGGAACCTCTGGAGACAATAATGCAAAGAAGGATTTTGCATAAAATCAAGAGAATTATGGACAACCCTGAACATCCTCTCCATGCGACTGTTATCGGAAAACAGTCTCTTCAGTCAAAGGCTTCTTCAGTTTGGATGCAAAACGGACCGCTACAGGAAATCTTTCCTGCCCACAGCCATCAGCATCTATAATAACTCCTTGATTTAATTGAGTTACATCAACATTTAATTTCCCTCTGGGATAAATAAAGTATTTTTGAATTTGAATTGAATTTGAATTGAATTGAATTGAATTTGAATTGAATGAGTTTCCTCCGCAGGGTGTCTGGGCTCTCTCTTGGGCTCAGTATTGGCCCAAGTTCTGAAAACATTCGTAGGTGAAATATTTGGCGCACACACACACACACACACAAATCTCTTCGGTTCTGTTGTCACTTTCCCAGAAAAAAACAAAATCTGTCCACTGGCTCTTTAGAGGTTCTGATGCAGGAGCTCTAAACAGATTTTTTACATCCATGTACAGAGCAATGAGCTGACCAAAGAGCTGTGGGCGGGGAAAGGCAGTTTTGGCATAGCCATATATGGGCTCTGGGGGGAAACAACCTCCACGTCATAAGCGGCGGCTTTCCCGATCAGGCCATCTGCATGGTCACATTTCCAAAGGCGGATAATAATTTCCAGTGGATGGTTTAGGTCTATCATCATTTTTAGCCACTGGGGGACCGCAGGCAGGCTAGAGGAACTCATATTAATGTTAAACAACCTTAAAAAGTGAAAATTTCATGCCATAGGGCCTTTAAATCTACAGATGATTCATGAATTTTTATGATGTAATATATGCTCATATAGATAAATACTAATCCAACCTTTAAGTGAAATTCATCAGTAAGATCTTTAATGAAAAGATACCAACAGAATCTTGGGTAATATAACAGGCTTCCATCTCTGTCTCAGGGAAATCCATCGTCACACAACAATGACTATTAAATTTCCTTTGGTTAACGTCAAGTTCTCTGGATTTTTTTTTTAAATGTGAGGTTGTCATAACAAAGGCATCTTAAACAATGCCAGCTATGCATGTTCTGTCAACACATAACAGAAAACTTAACAAAGAGCCAATCAAAAAATCATTTGTTCCACTTTCTTTGGTCTTTTGTATATCTAAGAATAAAAGAGAACACGGTTTGAAAGGTAAATTATAGCATGTGGGCAGAGTGTGTCTATAAAAATTCAAAGAAACTGGACAAGGAGAAGAATTATGCTCCAGAGAACATGAACTTAAGCATTATTTGGATAGAGAACATAACAAAGCCTGTTAAAACTATATATTTTAAATATAGTTTAAAAACCGTTTTAAACTATATTTGTTCACACATAGATGTGCAGACAGTGGGTTACTTTGACTCTGAATAAAACTAGATAAAACTAAATAAAACTCTTAACCACATTCTTGTGATTTATGTTGATTTCTAGGTAGATTTATGAATCCAACTGGTTTAGTTTGCTTTCTGTTTTGCTCTCTGCTCAAATGCAGACCAACCTATGCACGTCCCAATAAGACTGTCTGTTTCAGGGTTTAAATTCCTTTAAAAATGCAAACAATCTTGTGTTTAGTTATTATCCTCCTGACTAAGTATGAAATATTCCATTTTCCCATTGATTTCCCATTGATCTCCACATACTGACTCCAGACAAAGTGCAGCACTTGGTTCTTCCCCAAGAAGAACTCCCCAAGCCCTCCATCTTACTGCCTCTCATGCTTGCCACTATTATTTCCATTCAAGAACATTAGCCTGCAGGAACAGCCTTCACATCAGCGGGTTGTGAGAAAGACATTGCATGAATTTCTTATGAAGTATGACATGCCAGATAAGCTTTGGCTGCTTGAAGCATTATACTTTGAAGTTTTCTCCTGTGCTGCTTTGCCTTTTAATAAATGCTGTTTATATACGAGCAATAGAGAAATATAAACTTGTGTGCTACACTCAACTCACAGCCAGAAATAAAAAAAGCCTTATATTTTTGGCCATATTTATAATGATTAATACTTATTTTATAAATGGTGGCCATACGTAACTCCAAGCTGTTGCTTGATCCTGTTAAAATATAAAAATAAATATAGAAATAAATTACAAAGAAAGAAATCTCTGTTCAGTTCTGTGGACTGAGAGAAAGACTGATATGCATTCGAGAGTGATGTGTGTGCCTGCTAGCCAAGGCTTTTTTGCATGCCTTCTTTTGTGAAATATTGATGGTATCTGGGTCACTCTGCTGCCTTTGGCATAATGGCGTAATAAAACACCATGTAAGCATTTCTCATATCTCAACTACTACATACCTATTTGTAGGTTCTCAGTGAGGCAGAGGAATGTTGACTTGCATAGTGGTTTTTCTTTATAGGTTTCATATCACAGTGGAAAAATGGGTCTGTGAAAAAACTGTTTTTTGTGTACAAATTAAAAAAGTAAACAAATAAATTTCTCCGCTGTACAGTATATTTTTATATATAAATATATATACATATTCAGGGTCACGGATGAGGCTTGGCTCAGCCTTAAAGATTGGGTGAGGAGCTTGGAACAGCAGCAGGGACGAAGCATCTCTTTGGTTGATGCAACACTTGATGTTTACTTGTGCAACTGGCGTTGAATTGGCTTCAAGGGTTTTCTTCCACTGAGTTCTTGATGAAGGCTCTTAGTATTGATGTTATGGAGTTCCAGTATGCATGTCTGCAGCATTGAGACGTGGGCTTTCTTGTTATGCTGTCATTCATGATTCGACAGCCGTCTCATCTGATACACCACCTCTCGTGTCAGATCAGTGCCAAAGGTTTGACACTGAAAGAAAAATCATCTAAAAGTGTAAAAAAGGATGGGAAGGTGACACAAACTGAAACTGAAGAAAAACAATCTTGAAAAATTGAAAGAAAAATGTATTGAAAAAAATTAACGGAATTTAAAATTAAATTGATACATTTTGCTGCAACTATTTTTATTTTGTAGACAATTTTCATGAAGTCCAAGTTCGACTTTCAGTTTCAAAGCATAATATTTAAATTTCAAATATGCAATGGGCTGAATAATGATGACTAATCCATTGCAATCAAATGCCAGATATTTGTTGATCTTGGTGAGGATGTTGAATTGTGGGAAAAGGGTTTGAGAGATAGCAATAAGCAATAGTCTGAGCATCAAAAAGCAGATTCAAACAAAACAGACAGACGAAAATTGAATAAAGGGGCTGTACGGTGGTGTGGTGGTTAGCACCATCACCTCACAGCAAGAGGGATCCAGGTTCAACTCCCAGCTGGGGCCTTTCTGTGTGGAGTTTCCATGTTCTCCCCATGTGTGCGTGGGTTCTCTCCAGGTACTACAGCTTCCTCCCACCGTCCAAAAACATGCACGTTAGGTTAATTGGTGTCTCCAAATTGTCCCTAGGAGTGAATGTAAAGCCCCTTTCACACTGACGAATAACCTGCGTTTAATCTGCGAATTTAGCATGTCCGCTGTTGCGTTCACAACAACAGCGACAGGTGAGGACAAGTTTTACTCTGTTTTAGCCTACATCAAGTTCGAGACATTTTTGAAGATGGCCAACTGGGGAGACAAGGAGGTCCGCGAGCTCCTCAGCCTCCGAGCAGAGGACGTTATTTACCGCCACATTTCGGGGACTATAGTGATCTTGTATTCTCCGCATATGTTCTTCGGCGGCATCCCACGTTGTAACCATCCACACCCCGTAAAATAACATCTCCATGAACTGCATATACAGTTGCAAAAACGAGTCCTCAAGGTGTATTTAACCCTACCTCCGACGCATGGCTTGTGCCTACGTCATTGTACACGCCCAGCATTTTATGTGTTTCGTGTGACGCTCTGCCACTGGGCAACGCCCCCTGAACTCGGCTTCAGGCGACATGGGTCACCTAACACGCCAAGCTTTCACATTGCTCGACGAGGGTCGAAGGTGCAATTTGGACCCGCTAAAGTAGCGGGTCGCAGTGTGAAAGGGGCTTAAGTGTAGTTGTTTGTCTCGTTTGTCTCTGTGTGGCCTGTGCTGGACTGGTAACCTGTCCAGGGTGTACATAGCCTCTCGCCCGATGACTGCTGGGATAGACTCCAGCCCCCTGCAACCAGACTGACAGATTAAGCGGGTATAGAAAATGGATGGATGGATGGAAAATTGAATAAAGCAGATCTTGTGTTTATGAGTTAGTTTCAGGTTTACATGTTTAATGGGGATCAACAGAGACACACTGTGAAGACCATCATAACAGAAAATTATTAGACTATTATTATTTTTTGTCATGTTTTTGGGTTATGTTTTTATTATGTTTTTAGATCTTCCTTTTGAATGACTTACAGCATGAATTTTAAGTCAAACCTCCAGGTTTCATATTGTTGCATCTGTGAGCAAACATATACTTCGTTCTTGCTTTAACTATAGTTATCAGCCAAGTTTAAAAGGTGATTAATTGTGCTTTTAATTGTGTTTTTTCCTTCCTTAATTCTGCTGCTATGCAGTGAAGAACCCGCTATCACCAGACGACAAAGCTCATCAGTCACTCCACAGGGAACAGATAGAAAAACTCCCTTTTCATTTAGAGAAAGTACAAAGAGAAAACCTGCCTGTTATACTTAGATTTGTCATATTTACTGATGAGTTTTAATATTTCAATAATGTGAGATAGATTTACTGTGTCGAGACAGAAAACATACAATATAAACCATTTTGAGCTTCAATGTATTGCTGGAAGTAATATTTGCAAATCCCACATTTTTTTTTAGCCAAAAAGACCTTCAACTAGTTTTCCCAAGATGGAGAGCCCTACCGCCTTATGAAATGGTACAAATTTTAATTCCATTTGTTTTGCTTGCATATAATTAAGATAATTCAAACAACTGAGAAAGATTTACTCTGATGTACAGTTTGCATTAAGGGACAAGTAAGTGGAAATGACATGGTTAATTTTCTTTTGCTCAAAATGATTGATTTAATTATTTTCCTCTACTTGAATCTAAAAATATAAGTTATGATTATCTGTGTGGTTGCTAATGATGTGGAGGACCCAGATACAGACACAGATGAAACTGGAGGGAGAAGAAACATAGACTGATTTATTAAAACAAAACAGAAAACGCAGCCAAACCGGAACACCATGAAAAACTAAATGTTGCAAAACAAAAGCTACAAAAGAGTATTTGGGCTTAAGTTGATGTAAAGCACATGAATCTTACTTCGTTTTTTGATTTAGGGAAAACAACTTACTTTTGTGAATTCAATAAACTTGAAAATCACAGTTTGTCATCTGTCTAAAATTAATCTTCTACTCTCAGTCAAAGTTGAACATATCCTTAGTATCCTACGTCTGAAGTCATGACGTAATGACATTAACTTTTCTCCAGATACACAGATACACAGTACGATTGCAGTTCAACATTTTCTTTGAGCATGAACTGCAGACGAGATTTTCTTTTTTGAACAGTGGTTGTGTAAAGTACTTACAAGTGGTTAGTATCTCACTTTCATTAGACATAATTTAGAGCTATCTCAGTTTGGAGAGTCAGGAAGGATGTCTGACAGGGAGCCAAGCTAAACCTAACGGCTACTTCAATCAATCAATCAATCAATCTTTATTTATATAGCGCATTTCATACCACAGGCAACTCAATGTGCTTATGTACTTAAGCAAATTTTTCACAATCTAAAACAATTCAGATCTCAAATGTCATAGCAGTTTGAACTCTATATTCTGTACAGTTAGATGGCATCATTCTAGCAACAAACTGTCTGTATAATACAAGCTGGGCAGCAACACGATTTTTTGCAGGCCAGATGCTTTGTGGTTAAGAAAACTGAAAAGTGAATGTAAACATCCATGTTACGCTTAATTATGAGGTTTGAACTGTTTCATGCCTTAAGCATGAAAAACTCATGGCTTTTCTAATCAGGAATATTCCCTGATTCTCCAATCTAGTAGGTTGCTGACTAAAAACATGAAGTATTCATAAATGCTCACAACCCCATTTAAAGAGAAAAGGAATCCCTTTTGAAGTTTAAAAAGAAACGGCCCAGCTTCTTTCTGTGAATGCATACTCTTTTGTGCAAAACTGTTTAAGGAATTGTAATGTTTTCACAATAAAATGTTAGTTTAATTTTTGCAATGGAAATTTCCTTTTAGCGAAGTTGAATTTCTAATCACCAAGTAAGTATTGTAGCACCCCAGAGGGTTCTGCCAGATCCTGTTTCCCAGCATGCTTTGCTAATTGCAGTTTAATTTGCGCTGCTGCTATTTAAATTTATGTTAAAAATGTGTGTCGTTTTTAAATGTGTGATTTTCTGTTTGGTCTGATCTTTTGTTGTCGCCAGTTTATGCACTTTAGTTTGTGACACACTTACTTAAGTTTGTGTGTGAAAGTGACCAACCCTGCATGATCATTAATATTTGAAGTTTTTTTGCTAATACTATTAGGGTCTTGCTCAATGAACCTATTGTTTGTCATAGCATTTCACTCTCATTTAAAGAACCAAAGTAACACACTAAAATGTTCACATGGATTGCTGTTCCGGAAGCTATATCATTAAGTATGATGTGACTATTTATTTACTTTTGGATACATAAAATATTTAATTTGGAATAACTTGAAAGTTGTACATTGACTTTCAATAACACTGAGTCACAGGAATTGAAATTCTTGTTTTGAAAGAAACTAAATGATTTGCGTAAGTCCAACTTAAAATTGTCGCAGAAAACAAATTAATAAATTAACTTGGATAAACTTAATTCAGTCACTTGTTACCAATTGATACATGTTAAGTTCAATATATTCAAGATAAATTCAAGGTCAGATACAGAACAGAAAGCAAGAAAAGGTAGAAAAGTTAAATTAACTAAGAACACAGAACCAGAAGAATAAATGATCAACTATGAAAAAACACTTGAAACTCAAAAGACAAAAACAATGGAAACACAAACGAAACCACTGATCGTAAAAATACAAAACTACTAGAAAAACTCAAAATACAGAAAAAAACAGGACGCAAACCACAGATCATGATAATATGATGGTTATACAAAGTTTTGCTGTCATATCTGTTTATTTATTTATACAAAATAAAAAAGCTAAACAAACATCCACAAGTGTGGTGATTATATCATTTTTGCCCCATATGAATGCATGCGTGAGTGAATGTGGATTGTTTTGTAAAAGACTGGGAAACATGACTAGAGCACCATATAAATACAGCACATTCACCCTTACCATGTAGTAGTATTCAAAAACAACACCCTCCTTTTAATTGGTGGATGGCCCTCTCTACCTCCTGAGTCACAGCAGTGCAATCACTTACTCAATTCACTGTATGAAGAAGAATACATAAAACCACATGTGTCTGATTGTCATTGTCAGGCATTACTGGCATTTTTCTCAATATGTGTATTGTGTGGTAATCTAACTGGTGCCACAGCAGGATGGCAGTGACTAAAGCTAGGCATACACTGTGCGATTTTTCAATCGCGGCATTCAGCTGCTGCTCATACTGTACGAGTGAATCGCAAGGGTTAAAACGTCACAGCTCACGATTCCTGTTCTCACACTGTACGACCCGATGGTCTGATGCGATCTGGCTGCTCACACTGCACGACACGTCGGACTCGGTCGCCGGTCGCTGCCATGCTGTTCTGTTGTCTTCTTCTTCTTCTGTTGACAATTTTCTCTTCCGTACCTATGTTTGCGCATGCGTAGTGTGACAGGATGAGGTAAATCGGCTCGTGCAACTGCTTCAACTGTGCGAGAGCCTCACGAGGGGCGACCAGGATTTCAAACAAGTTTGATTTTTATCCGATCGATCGGGAGGTGGTCGGGAGGGCTTAATCGCTTATCGTTACCCCATGTATACTACACGATGCGAGACGCACGATTGAGCCAAAACTCAGCCCGATCTCCAAAATAGTCGCACGAGTGAAAATCTTGTCGACATCGGGCCAAAAATCGCACAGTGTATGCCCAGCTTTACTCTTTTCATTGGTCCTCTGTCCTGCCAGGATGCAGTAGAGAGGATGTTTATTGTTCTCCAAAACAGAATATAATTTCCTCCTCATCCGTTGCTCCTCCACAGCACTGAGAGTGTCCAGCCTTCTACCTACAACAGAACTGGCCTTTTTCACCAGTTTGTCCAGGCGCCTACAGTTTGTGTCTGTAGTGCAACTTCCCCAGCAAACAACAGCATAGAACAATGCACTCTCAATGAGAGTGTGATAAAACATGCACATCATATCAATGTAGACATTGAAGACCCTGAGACGGCTCTGGCCCCAAATGCTTCTATGTTGGCAGACCACTCAAGTTTATTATCCAGGTATTTGCAGGTCTGAACACTCTCTATCTCCCCTCCATCAATGCAGAATGCAGTTATTTTTGGTCCAGCCATTGAATGACTCCACAAGGTCCCTGTACTCCCTCTCATGTCCACCTCGTACACATGCTACAACAGCCGTATCATCAGAATACTTCTGTATGTGGCAGGACTCCGAGTTGTACCTGAAGTCCGATGTGTACAGTTAGAAAAGATAAGGAGCCAAAACAGTACCCTGTTTAGCCCCAGCACCGCATTCCAGTGTTCCAGAAACACATCTCCCCATCCTGACATACTGTGGTCTGGCTGTCAGATCGTCTATAATCCACGATGTCAGGGAGGGGGCCACACCCATATCTAGAAGTTTGTCTTTCAGGAGGCCGTATGGTGTTGAAGGCACTGCAGAAGTCAAATAACATGATTCTCACATATGAACCAGGCACATCCAGATAAGCATATGCCCGATGCAGCATGTACAGAGTCACATCTTCCACTCCTATGTGTTTCTGGTAGGCAAACTGGAAGGGATCAAGAGCCTCAGCAACCTGCAATCTCATGCGACTAATAAGGATTCTCTCCAAGGTCTTCATGATATGAGATGTCAAAGCCACCGGTCTGCAGTCATTCAGCTCTACCAGTTGGCCTAATTTATGATTATGAGACAAGAAGTTTTCCACAGCAACAGGACTTTTTCCATCTGAAGGCTCATATTGAAGAGCCTCTGAAGAGGGACTGCTAGTTGACCAGCACAGTCCCTCAGAAGCCTTGGACAGACTCCATCTGGGCCTGCAGCCCTCCCTGACTGAAGTGTCCTGAGCTCAGCTCCAACCTCCTCAATAGTTAGACACAGAAGTTGTAGCGGAGGGATGGCGACTGGAGTGATGTTACTATCAATTATAGAGATGGGGGTGCAGCTCGACAGAGGAGGGCTAGTGGTGGAGTTGCTACAGATGTGGAGGTGCAGCAGTGCTCAGGAAGCCTGGTGGTGGAAGCTGTTGCAGAGGCGGAGGTGCAGTTGGACTCAGGATGCCTGGTGGTGGAAGCTGCCGCAGAGGTGGAGGTGTAGCTTGGCTCAGGAGGCCTGGCGTGGAGGCTGCCATAGAGGTTGTTATACAGTAAATAAATATATAATATATATGCCATATATTATATGAGATTGAGGCCAAAACATTATATACAGCATTTCATTTTTCTTGATGATATTATGTAGGAAAAAACATCTATAAATGTTGCTCTAATGTGTTCGAGCATGATGCCAGCAGCATATAGATTCGACCTAGTTGGTGAAAAAATGGGGAGGCATGACAAAGGGTGAACGTAATGGCAGCCATTACTCAGAGCTGTCAGCATGTACCCACCTGACTCAGACACCCTGCATCTTCATCTCCGTCTGTCTTTCCATCTCCATCTGTCTTACTGTCCCCTCTGACAGCCTTCACTTACGGATTTTCAGCTTGTCACTGAGGCCAGTCGGGCTTTCCAGTGTTGGAGACTGAGAGAGTATGGTGCATGAAATAAGATGAGTCTTTAGTCATCCATTTTCAGAAAAGGGGTCAGTGCAGCAACTGAAGAAAAATGCTAAAAAAAAAGAGAAAATATAGAAAAATATAACATAAATATGAAACAAAAATGGCTCAAATTAAAAACTCATACAAAAAAATAAAAAACTTTATAAACTATAAGAAAAGTTAAATTTACAAAATTTATATATGTTTCAATGTTGAGCAAAACAAAGCAGTTTGATCTGAGTTTTTGAGTTGTAAAGAGTTGCTGTTTATGGCAGAAAAGATTTCCAGAATTGTCCTCGTGACAGTGAGACCGGGTAAAAGACAAATGGCCCACACTTATATGATGTCTTTTGACCTTGGCTAGGCTTTATAAAGTACTTTACAATGTCTCTCATTCATACACACGCTTATTAAAGTGCTTCTCATCTTGTAGCGCCTTTTATCAAACACATCCACTGAACATATCATAAGTGTCATTTCCAAGAACACTTAGATGATAGGTGCTGGACATCAACACCAGTTGGTAGACAAGGCTGTGACTCAGGTGATAGAGTGGTGGTAGTGAGCTTGTAATTATATACAGTGAAGCAGAAATGCGTTTTCAGTTTGTCACATCACAGAAAATTGTGTTTTTTCTGTTTTAATCATTACAAAATTATTGAAACACTTGTCAAGTATATAAACTTATGTAATCATAAGACAATGAGCAGTCTGCTCTGAGATCATGTGTCAGCTGAAGATGCCGATTGACAGATTTCAGACTTGCTCAAACAAGCTGCACTAGCAAAGGTGATTACTTGTATTAATAAAATTAAACTCCTTAGATGTGAAATCACAAATGCACACAGTGGATATTAAATATTTCAGTCACCTTGCAGCTATGGACTTAGTTGGCAACATTCTTAAAATTGGGTAACTTAGTCTTTTCTGGTGTGGATATATCTTCTGCAAATGACAGGGCTGTCTGTACACCAGCAGAGGAGGGACTGAGTGATACAGGATGAACTGTGGCAGAGGTACATTGGTAATCACAGCTGTCTCTCGTGACAAATAAGGCAGATGTTAGTGATTATCCTCAGCTTTATAACACTGTGTCTCTGCACAAAAAAAGACGTCCTAAGCTTCCACTTACTCATGTAGCCCTCTTAAATCTACAGTGCTGCATTGGCTTTAAAAAAAAAATCCAGCATGTGTTGCTCGCACATGGTGTGTGTTAGTTCAGTAAATACATGCACATGTGGTTCTATTACAACCAAGGGAAATGATTGTTAACATGGCCCTTTAATCCACTCAGCATAAATCTGATTTTCTGAGCTGGTGTGTAGGTAGCCCAACTTTTGCAGGGTCATGTTTCAACTTTGTTCTTCACAGTGTTTGGATGTTTGGAGCTCACCGGTTGGAAGAGATCATATTCATTTTTCACTTTTTTAATAACCCTCTTTGTAGACAAGTTTCTTGTATACAAACATTTCTAGATGTATGTGCATTCAGGAGACAAAACAGCAGTTGGGAGTCATATGATTGTAATTAACTTCTTTAATAAATGTACATTTTCAGAGTTTGTACATTCTTGTTGACTCAAAATGCTGTTTAATATTTCTGTTGTCAGAATATAGACTTGTGAAAAAATGGAAAATGACAATATTTCCGTATGACATTACAATATCTGCAGAAGAGGTTCACAAGGCTCAACATGTAATAACATTCACCAAAAGGAAAACACACTTCCATATTTAATGACAATAGTCCTGACAATAGTCTACCTATGATTAAGCTAAACCTTGGGCCCCTGTCACTCGCTGTCCGCCCAAGCCTGAGAAACCTAGGGGTGACATTTGACAAATCTGTCATTTGACAATCATATTAAATCACTGACGAAAACATGTTTCTTTCATCTGCACAATGTCAGTAAACTCAGGGGTGTGGTCTCCCTTACTGAGATGGAGATACTCATTCATGCCTTCATCTCTTCTCGACTACTGTAATGCACTTTTCTCTTCACTCAACAAAACTGTCCTCCACCGCCTACAGTCCATTCAAAATGCTGCTGCTAGGTTACTTACAAGATCTTTTTAAACTGGCTTTTGGGTAGCCCTCTATCTATTTTATTTTCTTATGTTTTTGTGTGTCTTTCTGTCTTCTGTATATATATATATATATATATATATATATATATACATGTATATTTTTTTTTGCTTTGTTTTTATAACATTGATGCTGCTGTTGATCCTGCACTTTTCTCTGTGAAGCACTTTGTGATTTTATCTGTGAAAAGCACTATACAAATAAATTTTACTTTTACTTACTTAACAACAGCTACTGTACAATGCACCTCAAAAGAATCATTGTCAGGAAAAGTATCAGGATCTAAATTTCTCAACATATTTGATTAAAAATCCCTTTGTCATGATACAAATTACAATTCAATTTATTTATTAATAAATGGTGTGGTCAAAGCTCATAATGTAATCAATTCCAACCACTGTCCCAGACTAACCTAGCAGTCACATTAACTGCATAGCCTGAGTGTCACTGAGTCCGTCCATTCATCCATTATCGATTGCTTATCTGATGGTTGGTCGCAGGGGCAACTGGTCCAGCAGGGTCACCCATCCATCCCTATTCTCTGCAACACTCTTCAGAGTTCTGGGTCTGCTCAGATGTGTCCGGGAAATCTCCAAAGGGAGGCAACCAGGAGGCACGCTAATTGGATGCCTGTAACATCCTCAGCTGACTCTTTTTGATGCAGAGGAGTGGTAAATCTATTCCAACTTGCCACCGGATATGCAAACTCTTAATCCTATCTCTAAGGCTGAGGCCAGACACCCTCCAGGTAACTAATTTTGGCCGCTTGTATCCGCATCTCATTCTGTCCGACATTACCCAAATCTCATCACCGTATTTGACGGCTAGAATGAAGAAGGTCCAGATAATCGAAAACTTTGCCTTTCAGCTCAGCTCCCTCTTTACCACAACAGGCTGGTGGAGTACTCTGCTGACAAAACCCCAATCCATCTATCGTTTCTATAATATCGCTCTAACTTACTCATGATCAAGATCCTGACAAACTTAAACTTCTCAACTTGAGATGAGGATCCATCTCCAACCCGGAAGGTCCACACCACCATTTTCGGGTTGAAATCATGGCCTCAGATTTTGAAAGGCTGTCTTCCATCCTGGCTGCCTCACACTCAGCTGCAAAACATTCCAGTTTGCACTAAAGGTCAATGCTTGAAGAAGCCAACAGAACTACATCATCCATAAAGAGCAGAGACGCAATCCTGAGCTTCCAAACCTTGACATCCTTCTCCCCCAGACTACGCCTTGACATATTTTCCACAAATGCCACAAAAAGGATTGGTGACAAGGGCCACCAGAGTCCAATGTGCACCGTAGACAAGTTCGACTTTCTGTAAATGCTGAGAACTTTTGCTTTGCTTCTACAGAGCCTAATAGTTTGTGACAACAGCTTTGGTACCCTGTACTCCCGCAGTATGAGTATCAGAATACGCTATATAATTTAACTGGATAGTTTCGTAGTTATTTATGGCATCAATATATTGTTGTGTATGTAAATGTACTCATTGTGAGTCTATGTAATGTAGGCTGGAGCCTATCCCAGCGGTCTGAACTGCAAGTCATTTATGGTAAAAATAAATAAATAAATAAAAACTAACTGTATTTATGTTTTAATCATGTAGATCAAAGTAGAACAATGAGAGGTCAGTGTCACTTGGCAGCCGACTTTCTCCTTTTACCGCCTGTCTTTCCTCCTTATAAACATTTGTATTTGCAATCTTTTACAACTTGCACGTCTGACATGCTGGAGAGAGAACAGTCACAAAGCTTTGCAATCTTCAGTTGTAACATGAAGACGCTTCATCCCATTAGATTGTATTTTATCAGCTCTCTGATGACAGCCAACAGTGGGCTGCTATTAGGGCAGACTTAGTACAGGCTCACAGGGCATCTATCACCTAGTTCTCTCCTTTTTCTGTTAAACTCAGTCTCTCTTGATTCTGTTTCCATTCTCTACTTATAGCTTTCTATCTCCAGATTACACAGAAACACAAACAGGTGTAAATTCGCTTGCTTGTTCCTCTCTCACAGGCGGACGTGGATCGCGGCGGGTTTTGTCAATGCTTCCCCGTCTTCACGCATACTTTGGCTTTCCGTCTCTCTCTCCTCTCTCCCACTCTCTCTTACTCCATTTACACACACTCAGGCGCACACACGCTGACTCCAGTCGCAGTCGCTGGGAGCAAAGGAGCCAGGAATAACGCTCAGAGCGGCTCCTTGCGTGCAGCTGAGCAGTATGAGCCGGTCAGCGGTTATTGGCATCGCTGCAAAGCAGGAGGAGGCAGGGTAGGGAGGACATCCAGATACAGAAGGCTTCTAAATTACATGTCTTTCGTTCTCCTTCTGCAACATGCTGTACTTCCAGCTGGTGATAATGGCCGGGACCGTCATGTTGGCCTACTACTTTGAGTATACCGACACCTTCACCGTGCACGTGCAGGGTTTCTTCTGCTACGACACCACCTACACCAAACCTTACCTTGGACCGGAGGAGAGCAGCGCCGTCCCGCCCATCCTCCTGTATGCAGTGGTGGCCGGGCTGCCCACGCTGCTGGTGAGTGACCACCTCACAAGACTTAACCTCTCATGCTTTTCTCTCTAATGTTTAATTTGAAAAAGTATTGGTATCTGGAGTGTTGCTTGTGGACAGTTACCCATTTTAGATCTCATCTACAGTTCTAACATCAACAGTTCTCTTCTGCTACACTGGTAGTATATTCTAGATATGATGATGTTCGAGATTGAATCAAATAAACTCCATCGAAACAGGACTTAGTTTGCATTACTAAGTGTGTAAGATACAATTTGAAAATAATTTTCTTGAAAGAGCTGAGAAAAATTAGTGAGTGTCAGTCTGATGTTAACTGCTGTTTTTGACATTTATATTTAATTTATTCATTCAAATTGCATTTGGCTATATGGATTTTTCTGAGCCCCTTGGATTCAGTTTAAGATACCACTTCCCATTACAATGTGGTTATGTTACATGTGCTAGTTATAGATATGTATCTCTTAAGCTTTATAGTCTTTAAATGCTCTGCCCTCTGCTGTTCTATACAGTGGCTTTATCAGAGCCTTTGCATTTGGAACAACTACCTGCTGCTGCATGATGATATCAGAGTTTGTGTGCCTGAAAGCTGAAATTATGAGCTAAAGAGATATCATCACTTTCTACAACATGTTTTAAGCTCACACTGATATGTAATCTACTGTTCAAATGGGAAAATAACTTCATGCAGCTGTACGACACAACTTCCTTACAACTTATTGGTGTTTAAGTGCCGTTCCGTGATATACAGTCATGCAAATGACCAAGACCGCATCTATGATAATGATTTAACTTGAAATAATTGAGTTTGAAACTTACCTGTTTGTTGACTTGAACTTCCAAAAGGACAGACAATATAATAATTTTTTGCTTGATCAGTTTACTGAGTTATTAGTTGTTGAGCATCTTTTATAGATTATACACTATAGCACTTTCTGATGGGGTTGCTTGCTTTCAGACACAGATCTTCTGCCAGATCTTCCATTATAATCACAGGCTGAAATTCAAAGTGGAGCTGCCCCACTCTCCAGTCCTCAAATGAATCCTTGCGCCGTTGTGTTCCTCTGTTTTTGTGTTTGCTTTGCTGTTTAGGTTATGATTGTGGAACAAGGTTTTGAACTGTGGTCTAAAATGTAGTCTAGCTTGAATATAAACTATAATTATTGCTACTGCAGTAGCTGGTCTGAAGCTGACAGTGCAGGCTTAGCATTTACTCACAGTGGCTCTGCCCTGGCTGTACGTAGGAGTGTCTGTACTCCTCTGTGTCTATTTCAGCTGCTCGCCTGCCTACCTCTCCACAGCCACATGTATGGACACATGCATGCGCACGCACTCACAGCAGTGAAATTACTTTTAACCAGAGTAAGTGTAAATATATCTTTGTTTTCCTGCTGCCTCTGGAGGTAGTCTCTACTTCACAACATGCTATCTTTTGTAAGAATAGAATAAGGGTGTCCTCCTTCTCACTTTTTTCTTTTCACATGAAAGTGTATATGTGCAGAACAGACCTACAGATAGAGTTGTCTGTCCTTGGCAGGGATTTTTTGCAAGTTACGCATATATTAAAGCTTATAGATAGCTTCAATTGAATGAGATGTTGTTAAAGGCATCTTTAATTCAGTCAGTAATTTGACTTTTATATGAGCATAGCTGCAATGAAGCAATACCACTTAGGCAGGAATTAGTTCATACTGATCTATGGTACACTCATTTCAAAATGTAGTAGGAATCTTGTTTGTGGTTTCATACATTTTTCTTTTGGGAAAGAAACAAAAATAACGTGAAAAATAATCGTTTGCGAAAATTCATTTGTGGCTCACAAGCTTTTGCTTATTATTATCTAATACCACCATTGATGAAATCAGAAATGTATTTTTAGAGGTTTGAAATTGTGAAGCAATATATTTGTGCATTTAGCCAATGAACTAAGATTAATGTTTTGTCCTGACACAAAAAAGATCACATAATCTAATGTACAAGCCAATACAATCACTACTTATCCAACAGACTGTAGTGTCTGTAAAAAGAACAAAAATAACTATTTAAAAAGAAAAATACATCCATTTTTTTTACATATTCAGAAAATCTTGACAGTTTTAAAGTATTAAGGAATCTAAAACATGCAGTCAGGGTATTTCAAAAGTGGGTTTAATACCAGAATCAAGATTTGGTAAACTAGTGATAATATATATGTATATATTTATTTTTCAAGAGAGAGAAAATAAATGTACTTGTTCTTTTATTGATTTGGAGTCTTTTAAAATGTTCAGCAACACTTTTTTATTTGCAAATTATTTGTGGGAGTTTTTGGATGCTCTTTACAAATTGCAATCAAATCAAGTTAAAGATAAGCCCACACTGCCATTTGTGCAAGATTGGATGGTAAATCAATCGTGGTATAATACCACTCTGTAATTTTGAAAAACAGAGTGGTGGATATAAGCAGCTGAAGAAAATATCTAGAAAATATCTCTTTTCTTTTTTAGGCTTTTTTTAACAGCGTTCATGCAGTGTTCAGGGCTTATGTGCACTACAGTTATGGTGTAGCTGTTGTCAACTTGAGAAAAACGATCTCTTTTCGCATCCACCTAACAAACTCTGTATTGTGTTCAACAAATCAATGATGGATGAAAGCAGTTGAAAGTATTACTGTTTAGTTCGTCAGAGAACAGGAGCTGATGCTGCAGCTCAAAACGCTTTTAAGCATGTTTTTTCTCGTCTTCGTTTTTCAGTCACTGGGAAAAAAAAGGTGCGGCAGCCAATTATTATACAAAAATCAATAGGGTAGGAATGGGGAAGTTTGGACTGTTACATTATTTTATTAATCAAATAATATAAACTGTCTAATACTTGTGAACAGCTGATCATATGCCAAATTAAATCACAGTTTTTGTGTGTGTTTATCCATTAATGTGACTGTATCAGTTCAGACTGTAGTCTGAATACACCCACACAGGCTATGTTGGACCTAGTAACAGTGTACTGGGTCCACCCAAGTCAGATTGCCATTACAAAATGTTACAGTGAAGCACCAGGGTGCTCATTTAAAAGAAAGATGTGCATCTTTGAAAGTATTTATGGATAGAAGTTGATATATACAAATCTTCAAGAAAATCCATGAAAAAAAAATGGGTTTGTTGGGATGATATGAGAGACCAGACATGATTTTTCTAGGTTGTCTAGCTGATAACATGAACATTCAGTATGCCTACATGAAGTCAGAAAAAAAATGTAATTATGGATATTTAGATACATGTAAACATATTAGCCAGACTGTAATAATAATGAATTTAATTTTTCAGTTGGACTAACACAGCCAGGTAACGTCACAGTATTGATGTTACTGTTAAGTTGTGCTTTAATTTGGAATTAGATGTGGTAATTTAATTTTTTTTTTTTTTATCTTTTTACATAGTCATTCTTTTATCTCCAATATTTTCATTTTAAAATGTACGTTTGACTGAAATTATTTGTCATTTTTTGTCCATCTATAGATGTATTTATTTTTCAATTATCCATTTTTTCCCCTTTGTATATATGAATTTATTATGATGATTCCTTTTTACTTTTCTGTGTCTCCTTTTTACATTTCTAAATGCATTTTTACTTTGTTATGCAAATGAGGGGAGCTCCCTTTCAGAGTGCATCATGGGAGGCCTATTTCACAACATAGCAACACAGGATGCAAGTCTGGATGTAATAATCTTTAAGCCAGTAAAATGACTTATGCTGCATTTTAATGTATAACAATCAGTTTAATGAAATCTTTGAGAGGATCTGTTTCAAACTAATGATACCAAATAACAGTGAGTTACAGGAATACAGTAGTTATATGCTCTACAGTTCTCTTAAATTAACTTATCAACTGAATCTAAACTATATTCTCCATGGTAAGTTAAGTACTGATGTAGAGGAAGATCAATAAAACGTAGATCAATAAATTTGGATATATATGAAGTTATTACAGATTTGTTCCTCAGTTACCTCATTGCAATATTTGTTGTACTTTTCAACTATATTTTTTACTATCATTTCATTCGGGGGCAGCCAAAAAAAAAGACTATACAGTAAAAATATTTCCTGAACAAATACAATTCTCATAACAGGTAATTTTTACCTTCTCTGATGAAGAAATAAATTGAGTAATAATATACATAAATAAATAAACACTATGAGGCAACACTATATTGTCAGTCACATGATTGCATGGAACGTGGTCTGGAATACCTTGTTGCTGTTACTTGTGGTTTCAGGAACACCATTAATTTTTTGAAACATGAAAGTGAAAGGAATTCAGTATCCACAAATTATCACAAAATAACATGGGCAACAGTAAATACATACATTCTCCAGCAATACGTACAAGATTGCTGGAGGATATTTGTATTCCGGTTATCTGATAACAATAAGCCACATGGTTGATATAGTTTAGATCAGCAAATCAATAACCATAAGCTCTGGATGACTTTGTATTGTAAAGGGGAAAAAAAAGGATAACTCTGGCAGTTTTATTAGACATTCTCATCATTTCCCTTCAGCCCAGAGGTGTAGCTTGTGGTTAAGGTCCTTGGCCCTTTAATTTCAGCAAAACATATTAATGTTTGATCTCACATATGCAAATGACCCTTGTCTGTATGAGACACTCTAATTAGCATTCTGTCCATATTTTGGCTGCAGGAGTTTCTAAAATATTGCTGCATAGCACTGTGCTTAAAAAGAGACTGTTGGAGGGAAAAAATTAGAAGCTTAGCTTAGAGCTGAGAGGGGCATGTGCCACTCTTAATCTCTGCATCATAATTTCAGAGTCAGGATTGATCAGTATGAATGAATATCATAGAGTATATATGACAGAGCAAATTGTTTGAAATACTAAATGACCTTGTCTCACCTGACAGGCCAAATTACTTTTGTTCAGGATATGTTTTTGTGGCAGTTGCAAGTATGAAAAAAGCAAGAAGATGAGTCATAAGAAGCGAGAAAATGACTAATAAAATTTAAAAAAATGGTGGACTTCAGTGGAATGATCAGGTGAAAATGATTCATTATTAGACATTTATTTCAAGAGATTCAATCGTTTGGATTGATTATTTAAATGACAGTGCTTATTGAACTTATTTATCACATTGTTAATTTCCAGGTGATTCAGATTGAAGTTCATATATTACCATATTTCACTAATTTAGCTTTTTCCAAAGCAAGTTACTAGTGATGTAACAGAGCAATGAGCTCATTGTAGCCACTGTTCATGTTGCACCTGGATGTTGAGATCTAGTCTATAGAAATTACTAGCCTGACTACATCATACTCACGATTTTAGTCAGAATATGAGTCTGATACCGCTCAATAGAGATTTGAGTATGGGGCGTGTTTCAACCGAACCAGGAGAAAAAATGCCTCTTCGCTCAATTGGATAGACCTACAACCAATCAGAGCAACGTAGTATGTGACGTAGATTAAGCAACACACACTTGTTGAAGGAAAGACGGCAAAAACATCTTTTCTATCGATAAAAGCCTTTATCGCGTTCCTCTGTTCGTCTTTCAAAATGAATGCAATGTGGAGATCCTGTAGAACAGACTCGATGGCAGAATCTACACACCCTAGCTCTCCAGCGGCAGCCATGTTCAGCTCTTTAGTGACGTACTCGATAATGTCCCTGTTGATCATCTGTCCATCATCGTATAAAGCCCGCCCTGGCAATCTGATTGGGTCGACCGATTCTTGGTCGGGCATAATGATTTCCCAACTGAGCAGAGCCAGACCGAACTTCCCGACCAAAACTTTTATGGGCGGGGCTAAGTTCGGCTGGCACCCAGGCTAAGAAATTACAGCCCTAATTCCAAATTCCTAATTCCATTTTTAAGTAGAGTTTTAGAGCTCTTGATCTTAATCAGGTAATTTTTTTTCCCACATTCCCATAACATTTTTGAAAAACACCAGTCTGGCTTCTGGACCAATTACACTATAGAGACAACACTAGTCAAGATTGTGAAAGACCTCAGGCACAATATGGATATAAATAATCCTTCTTCATTATACAATCATTGTAAATATTTTTTTAAAAAAGAAAAAAATCTGAGCTACTTGACTAATTTTGAATTTTCCCCACTGGGGATAAATAAAGTATTTTTCTATTTCTTCTTCTATTACTTAAGTGCAACCTTTGATACAGCTGATGACTCTGTTCTTAATAGACTTTGTACACTGAGTGGCATCTCTGGTACTGTTTTTAATTCGTTTAAAACACACAAATTAGGCCCTTTTTTTAAACAATTTGACACAGGTCTTATTGAGATGTATGAGACAGGCCTATAATTACTTGCACAGTGGCCCTTGTTTGACCCATGCTGAAACAGCTCTGTTGACAGCTCTGTTTGAAGGGGTAGACAGAGGGAGGGTGAGTGCTTAACCTGGCCCTTCTGGTGAGGTCAGTGGCTACTCCATCAATACCAAAAACACTCTTGCTCTTCATATAGACATAGATAGGTATTACTGATCAGAGAGGTAAACTGTTTGGCAGTGTAGTTATAAATCTAGTAAACAATGCTTTCCTATGTGGACCAAGCCAGAGATGGTGCTCAGCATAACTTGTAGTAATGGATGTGCACCACCAATTACTGCGTTGAAACATTTGGTACTTATTAACGTCATTAAACATTGTGGACTTGGAGATCTACAACTTTTTCAGAAATACAAGCATAATGTAATGGTAACACACCAAGAGCGGTACACAGCATTAAATGTGGCTACAAGGCTGAAGTATCCATGCAGCAGTTCAAATTAGAGGAGGATGTTGGATTCTCTAAATGGCTTCAGATGCCTCCTTTATGAACTACTGTAGTTTAGGACAGGGGTTCCCAAACCTTTCCATGCCAAGGCCCCCCAAACAGTATTAGCTTCTGGCCGGGACCCCCTTTGCAAACCACAGACAATGCTACAAAATATGTAAAGAAACATCAACTTTTAGAATGTATTTTCTTTCTTTTATTCACGGACAGTAGCTCGCTGTGTGAATGCAGCCTGACTAAATGCTCTTCTTTATGTCTGAAGAAGTCAGACTCTGCCGGATATTTTTGTATTGTATTGTATGACGCTGAAGTTTCGAAGGTTTTAAACACTCATTTGAGAGGGTCTCCAGACAGAGGACGCATTTCGGGCAATCGTGGCCATTTTTCTGTACGGCTGTAAAGCCAAACTTAATGTATGCTGCATCATACTTTCTGATTTTAGTTAGCCAGTTCTTTTGGTATCTTCCTAGTCAAAAATCTGTTAATTTTGGCTAGCTACCTACACGCTAGCTTGAGGAGCAGAGCAGCTTGAGAACAGGCGCAAACCGCCAGGTCTACGGTGTTTTGACTGGCAGCCAATCAGAAAGACAAGCATGGCAAATAACATTTCGATATGATATATTATTATAAATTGTATTTTACAATACTGATTAAAAAAATGTGACAATTTTTTATGATGTTTAAAAAAATGAAATTCTTTTTTTTTTTTTCTTATCTTTACTCCAATTTTCTGAGGCCCCCCTAGCGCCCCCTGGCTGCCCCCACTTTGAAAACCACTGGTTTAGGAAATGCTTCACATCATGGACAGGAAAGAAAAGGATGGCATCGCACAATTGTTTGTGGTTGTAAGATTCAACTCACACAGTAATTAGAAGGTAAATCAAGTAAATTAATTCACGTTGGGCGAAATATTTCGATTGGCGACGCTGGCGACGCTAGCATGTATGTATTACGCGCAACCAAGCAGTGGTCAGTGCTGTGAGATTCGGACAATGCTTGGGTTGCCAGGAAAACGCTCCCACACACTTATTTATGTCTCGGGAATGCGGGGATACACTTAATTTGGCCTGGGGGTGGCATATCCCTTTAAGGAAAGTTAAGGAAAAGTGTTTAGGAGCCCGATTTTCCAACTAAAGACATTTTCCTTGGTAATTCTACGTGTTCCCCACTGGCATTTTATAACTACTTAAACTGATTATTCTATCTAAAATAATTATGTCTACCAGGTGATTAGTTTTTTCCATGCAATTTAATCATGTTATTTGCTAATTTGAATTTTTCGCAAAGTAGATCTTTTTTTTATGCAAATATACTACTGGCTAAACCTTCCCCTTTAAGAAGATTGCATTCTGGGTAACATGGTCGTAAGATAGTTGTTTTAAGAAGTATCAGGGGTCATTTGACAATACAAAAATGTTAATCAGTCAACAGTGTTGGGAATATTATAGGAATCAGCTTAGTTATCAGCAACTATTGTGCCTATGGACAGTTATTAATGTTCAATAAAATGAAGACACCACCTGTAATTAGTAACTGATAACTAAACAGTTGTATCAGTCTCGAGTGTCTATTGTAAGTGTTCATCTGAACCAGTTATGATGAGCAGACAGTAAAGGATATGAATCTAAGCAATGACCTTCACAACCAGTAGTTATCACTGTATACATACACATACACATACATACAGTCAGCTCTCACTTAAAATACTACAATATAATTTATAAATGCTAGTACAATGATTCTCAATCAATAATACTTTAATCAATAAACACTATTGTCTACTAGGCTACCATATATGTAAAAAATACATACAAGCAACTAACCAATAAAAGACAGTCAACCGTCGGTGTGTGAGCATGTTTGTGTGTGTGTTTACGTGTCTGTGAGAACAAGGTAAGAAGGAAGAAAAGCCATAAAAAATAGAGTTTGTTGCCGTGGAGAGATGAGGTCACATGATAGCAGCCTTAACTGTGTAACGGGAGTGTGAGGACCCAATTGCAGTAACCCAAACCACAGGATCGTTTAATAAAGAGTCTTTATTAATCTCTTCTTGAATGGTCCTTACAGCAAACAAGCAATATATAAGCAGTCCAAAAACAGGCTTAATCCCAGAGTCCCTCGAGATGTCTAACCTCTTGTTTAAGTCCGACAAATTGATGCAATCCGGCAGAGTAGCAGCAGAACTCCACACCAGTAGGGAAAACACAGAGATCGTGGTCAGAGACAAAAGGCTGAATAGTTTAACGGGAGAACGACGGGACAGGTTAGTCAAAGGCAGGCAGCTTTGTGTATAAACTTGTTCACATGTACAAGTGTCAGCACATATGGTACAATAGGATAAACAAACCATAAAAAAGAGAGGGATCTTTAAATCCTTTTCTGTGAACATTCTAGTTAAACTTAACAATTCAACTGTATGGAATTTGTTTTAAGGTACCAGGTCAACACAAATGTTAGTTTGCAAGCAGTATCTAAATATTACTAACACTGATTCAGCAAATCACCTCACAATAGATGTGATCACAACATCGAAGTTAAGGGAAACAATACAATGCAGTGCACCCATGGTATGGTTTAGCTTAGTTGTGTGGATCTAATGGTAACGCTAATGCCCACTGACATGTCACTCTTCCATATTCCAATTCCAGTTCTGGAATATTCCAATTTCATATTCCATTTCCAATTTCGTTCTCACTCCTAGAGGAAAGAGTTGGATGTGGTCCTAAGTCTTTTAAAAGTCCAAAATTTGCTGTTCAATCCTTGTGTGCTCTTTGGAAGAAGGATGTTGGTAACTTCTTTGTTGCTCTTGCGGAGTTAGCACAGATGCTAACTCTGTGTCGTCTCTCTTTGAAGAACTCTCAGCCAGAAGCTCTACACTCTCTGCTGTACTTCTAAAAAGACAGAGTTTTGTCCAGGCCTAATATTGTCAGTAACATAGATATAAATTGATATGAATATATATATAATTATACCTATGTATATAGATATTGATCACTAAAATGAGTAATCTTGAAATATTATGTATTATTGAAAAAACTCGATGCTGCTTCGATGTCAGCGCCTTTTTTGTTGGATACGCCTTGTCTTGGATTACTGATGAAGAATGATGAGTTTTCTGCCAGAGACAGATCTGAAACAATATAAGTGATAGTGTATGAGATGATAGTATAAGAGCGAGGGATGGAAGCAGAGTATGAGAGGAGGCAACAAGTTCAATCTGACCGGAGGAGCAGTTGAATGAATAAGCAGCACAGGTCACCCTGGCTACGTCATCCTGACTTACCCAGCAGGGAAATAGCTCTGCAGTGAGAAATATATGAACAAAGAGACAGAGAGAGGGCAGGGAGGAACTTAAGGGACTAAATAAGTGGCACATTTGTCACTGTGACACTGTCAGTTTGTGTTATAGCTGATGAGAAATGGCCTGTGGCTGTCACAAAGCTTTTTTGAAACATGCATTTGTTGTTATGCTCAATAATATAAGTGGGACTTTGGTTTCTAACGTGTATGATCAAAAGTTGTAATATACAGGTCATAAAAATAAGGGCATTCAATTAGGAATTATGTTATAATAACAGAGTAATTATAGTGGTAAAGGGGAACTGGTGCTTTTGCTTAACAACACCTGCCGTTACATAGACAATCGGTTCCATCTCTTCTAAATAATCAACCAAATTGGACATTTTATCCGAGACAACATTGTAGGGACCGATGGTAGCTATGGCTTTAGAGTCATGTATGCATACAGTTTGTTATAATAAATAATTAAAGGTTTTCGTCAAGTAATAGCATAATAGAGGACAGAATTTTCATGCTGGCAGTACTAATATACTTATATCTACTTAGTTCTGTTGAGTTTTGAGATATCTCATGGGAAGTGTATTACAACAAAACAGTTGGTTGATTCCTTCAAACCATTAACCTGCTCCACATGAGCTCCACTGCATGGTTTTCTTTGCCTCTCTTCTTAAACTAGGGCTGCAGCAAACAATTTAGGTACTTCAGTTTTTTATAGACTATTCAATAGATTTCTCGAGTAATTGGATATGTTCTTTACTAGACTCCATTACAACAAACAAGCCTGCTTATTTAGCTACATTAAAATGCTAACGTGAAACGTTACCTTGTGTGCGTTATAGACTGGATGAGTCACTAGGTGCTTTCCACATCCACATAATATTTTTCTGTGTCTCTGAGCTCCAGCATCTTTTCTCAGTTGTTTCCAATAAGGAGCGAGCAATCGTTTGAAGAGCTTCTCGTTGAAAATTTCGGAACTTTTCAGAAAGACATTGGTGACGTCACCGCTGCTTTTTGGAAATTGAACTGTTAACCACATATACGGGCAGAAATCATCACCAATGTAATTATAAACGGAGGAACATCTTCTCTCTTTTTTTCGTCTATCCCCAGCTGCATGACTTGCCAGAGAGATGCTCACATCAAAGGAAGAAAAATCTGTTTGTGGGAGCAGGTCGGTGGGTCGAATTTTGATAATCAGACTCATGCTTTTGATAATATTAAGTCAAATGATAAGAAAAAAATGACGGTATAGAAAACGTATACTGACAATACTAAGCAAAGGTGAGTAGTTTTTACCACAAAAGAGCGGTTGAAGTAGTTATGTGCTGTTAAGATATTGTTGTCATAGGAATATAAAGGGCTCCTGTACGCTTTTGCCCTAAGGAAACACCATGTAACAGGCCTATACCTATTGGTATAAATTAAGTAAAGCATTGAAGCAAATAGTTTGCATCAAAGATTTTTTGAGTCATTTCAGTTATTTGAGTAATTGTTTCAGCCCTAAAACCAACAGCGGATACTTTTTACAGTGATGAGGAAGGCTGTCTTGAAGCACGTGCCATCATGAGTCAGAGATATGTTGAAAATTTCAGTAATACGATCTTTGAGCTGATTGGCAATATGTCTTCAGTACATAGCTGTACTAAATATACATGCACAAAATGCATGTTTGTGCTTTATTCAATGCAAGTAACGAATGATATGTGTGGGTGATAGTGCAGCAGGAATTAGTTCATGTGAAGGTTAAATCGTCCAAAAGACAAAGACTAATGTGCATGCCTAGAATTCAGTCTCTTTGCTGATTGTAGGTAAGAAAGATTCATATGGTCAGTCCAAACTACAAACTGCTGTTTAGCCACCTTCAATGTCTCCACTCCTCTAATACTAACTTAACAGGAAGCAGTTCACGGTAGCTACCCAACATTGCAGTTCCGAGAGACCCACCTCTCTTGCAGCTGATGGAAGGCTGAGTCTGCTTTGGACGACCAGTGAAATGAGATCTTGGATGAGGTTATTTTGGCGACTGGTGAGGCTATCTGACTGTAGTTCCGGATGAAACTGCGATTGATGTTGGCAAATCCCAGAAAGCTCTGGAGATGTATTCAGATGAAGGGAAAGGTCCATTCAACTACCGCCCTGATCTTGTCTGGGTTTGTCTTCACCTTCCCACCTTCAAACACATCGCCCAAAAAACTTACTGATGGAACGTGAAATTCACAGTTCTCAGCTTTAACATATAGATGGTTGTCCAGGAGTCTTTGAAGGATTTGTCTCAAGTGACAACGGTGTTCGTCTGGGTTTTTGGAGAAGATCAGGATATTGTCGGTGTACGAAAACAAAGACATTCAAGAAGTCTCTTGAATCTCTCAAAACATAATTTACCATGGCTTGAAACAGAGCTGAAACATTTGTCAGTCCAAAATGCATCACCAGGAACTCAAAGTGGCCTAATAGTCATCCCCCTCACGGATTCGGACTAAACGATAGGCATTGCGGTGAATTAGTTGTCATAGTTATTGATTAAAATACCAGAGAAATTAAGAGGATTGGAATGTTTGCTTTAAACTGAAAGATCCCAAATGAATGTGGTGAACTGTAAGTGGAACATACTCATCACTCTTTTGTTCTCTTACATTCCTCAAAACGGGAACAATTTTTTTTTTATATTTAATTTTCATATTCATAGTTTGTTTTTGTCAGTCTGACACAATCTGGCTATGAATCAAAAGATTAAACATGTTTTGCTTTGTTTGTTTGTCTCTGTAAACAACAGTTTATA
Organism: Odontesthes bonariensis; assembly: GCF_027942865.1. Classification (NCBI taxonomy): domain Eukaryota; kingdom Metazoa; phylum Chordata; class Actinopteri; order Atheriniformes; family Atherinopsidae; genus Odontesthes; species Odontesthes bonariensis. The sequence goes on along the minus strand of NC_134525.1, from coordinate 27,941,550 downwards.
ATGTTACAAGTGTTTTTCTTTTTTCTAAACATGTTTGTCCTACTCTTCTATATCATCTCTCCCCATCAAACAAACAATTTTAATAAATCACTGCTATCATCTGAATATCCAGCAGTTCTGTGGATTCAGCTCAGGACGTCAGTGCCCATTGTGATCATGCACACTGATATGCACATGTACAAATTTGCATGCACACTTGGATGCACTGTGCTACATTCATTGACAGGACTTCATGTCTGTGTGTTTAGTCAGGTGGAAACATTCAGAACAGGTAAAGTGAGGAGGTTGTCCGTACAAGTCCTAATGGGGGGAACCAGTAAATTAAAGATTAGTCCCTTTGTCCACTTAGAGTGAAATGGGCCTAAAGCTGCCTGTAAGACGGTGAGTCACTGGGTACATCCTGGTGACAGTCTGCCACAATGGTGGCCTGACCTCTGCTCATGGCATTTTACTGTGAACTGTGAATACTAAATCAAACCTTCCATTCGACCAGCATTGCGTTTTTGTTTTTGTCTGCAGTACTGTAGGCTCATACGTCTTCTTTTCCTGCAGAGCTTGTAGAAAATCACCAGCCGAATCAACTGCACATTTGCTAGAAATGGGTGCTGCAAATACCCTACATCACTTATTCTTTTTCATTTCTTTTTTTGACGCAAGATTAACATAGGCACGTTCTGTGATTGTGACCATTGGTCCGCCCTGTTGTATAGAAAAACAAGAATGTGTAAGGTTATTTTCTTGAAGTGCTAATGTTACACATGTGAAAGAATGTCACATACACGTCAAGATCCCTTCTGTTGTTGCTTGTTGGGCTTGAGTTTGCCAATGATAAGCTTTTAGCACATTTTTTTGAGAATACTGAAGAAGGTTGTGGACAGATTTTGTTTGAACAATTTGTTTTGGATCGATGCGTGTCTCCCTGTGTATGCGTGGGTTCTCCCCAGCTACTCTGGCATGTATGTTAGGTTAATTGGTGTCTTTAGATTGTCTCCGTTTGGCCCCATGATGGACTGGCGACCTGTCCAGGGTGTAACCTGCCTCTCGCCCAATGACGGCTGGATAGGCTCCAGCCCCCTCACAACCCTAATTTGTATTAAGCGGGTATAGAAAATAGATGGATAGATGAAATCAATCTAGATTAGTTATTACTGTGTATTTATCATCAGAGGTGATGTATCAGTTTGCGAGTGCTTTGTCCTATTCTATGTTCTATACTGAGAGAGTATATAGCATGTGCATATATACACCAAAAACAGGCTAAACAGGCTCTACTCTCCTGCATTTATCGCACAAAATATGTGATGCTGTGACTATGATGGTCAAATTAGCAAAGTTTCTGTCCATGCTCCACACCTGTCCAGAGTGGACTCACCCAGTCTCAGCTGGGATGGCAATACTGCAATTCTGCAGTTGTGTTTGAGGAGCTGAAATGTTGTTTGTATAGGTTCTTTATATGTTTGATTTGTACAGTTAATTGTATTTGGTTTATTCTACGTTTGGGATTAATAAAGTACTACTCAGTTTTATTCGGGGATCTCAGTGGAAAAGATAAGATAGGCTTTCATTTAATAATGTAATATTTGCAACAGCTGAGTCAGGAGCTATTATGAATTATTATGGGCATGTTTTTACTAATTACGTTTCATACATTGTCCCTCACCGATTACTTGCGGGAAAAATTCCAACTAAGTTAATATATATATGAAAAAGTCAAGTAGCATTAAAACTGTTCTAACCTGTTTATGTTTACTGCTGCAGCTGCAGTGCCTGCAAGTGATGAGCAAGCACTGCTATAGCAGCAGAGAGAAAAATGAGCCAGGAAAGTGGTTATATATTACAGCACAGTGATAAATGAGTGGTCAGAGCCCAACACTCCTGCATGACAAGATGTACCTTGATTCTCAACCAAACAGAATAAAAAAGATTTGATAAGAAACTCCTTACACCCAGTAACTGCTTAGCCCTTGTTTATCGGATGACATGAACTTCTCAGTAATCTGGCTTACAAAGGGGATAATATTTGCAGTGGCACCAAAGGAATTATCTTTCACAGTATGCACAACATCAGTATGCACGAGGCTATCTCATTTTTCATATGCACACCATCTTTTAGTTAAAACAGTACAGTGTAAGTGAATATTGATACAGTTGAATACCAGGCACAAATTGACAATATGCGGTTGCATCAAATAAATTAAAGAGATCTGGGCTGTGAACTTTTCTATACTTATATGTATGATGATCTTCCATGGAGAAAGTTAGAAACAGCATAATGTCTTTAATGTTTACTCACACAGTCCACAGAATGGTTTTTAGACCCAATCTCTAAATATTCTGATTTGCTAATAGCGCAATCATGAAAAACAAAAAAAATCACTACAGTTTATCATAAACACGTTATAGTGGTTGAGCAAAAAGGTTTTCCCTGTTTGAATTTTTCACTGAAACCATTTCGTATGGAGTCTGCATGTTCTAATACTGTCTGGTGGGTTCTCACTGGCTTTCTACAACAATCCAAGAAGATGCTTGTTATTTTTATCACCACCAGACCCAAGGCTCATGCTAACTCCTTGGTTTAGGTCTGTTGGTGTGCAACTACCAAAGAAAAAAAAAAGATAAATGAAAGACAGTAAATGAAGACAAAATAGAAGTCAATAGCAGTCAATCGTAAATAGCGTAAAGCTTTCATTGGTTATCCACCTTCTGGAGAGCTTTGATATGGACTTCATCAAAAGGCCATCCTTCACACTGCTGGCCTGAAAGGCAGATATATCACATATTGTAGATATCTGCAGCTACTTTAAGAAAACATCAAAATCGTCTAGACTCATAGAATGTTCAATGGTTCAACGGTGAGTCTGTAGAAGTGGTCCAGGATTACAAATACCTGGACAACAAACTGAACTGGGCCAAGAACACGGAGGCTGTGTACAAGAAAGGCCAGAGCCGGCTCTATTTCCTGAGGAGGCGCCGGTTATTCGGTGTATGTAACGTTGTGCTGAGGATGTTCTACCAGTCGGTGGTAGCCAGTGCCATCTTCTTTGGTTTGGTGTGCTGGGGCAGCAGGCTGAGTGCAGCAGATGCCAACAAGATTAACAAAATCATCAGGAAGGCTGGCTCCATCCTGCGTTCCAGCTTGACCCTTTGTTGGTTGAGCCTGAGAGGAGGATGCTGTGTAAACTGCATAGTATCCTGGACAACAACACTCACCCTCTTCACCAGGTGCTTACCTCCCACAGAAGCACCTTCAGCAACAGACTCATTCCTCCTCTGTGAAACACAGAACGCCAGAGGAAGTCCTTTCTGCCTGTGGCCATCAGACTGTTTAATTCATCTACCTCAGGTCGAGAGAGGGTTAGTGGAAACACTGCCTCCTGAGGCCAAATGCCAATATCACTTTATACAATGATACTTTCTACAGATCACTAGTTTGTATGTTTTTATATATTGTTCTTATTGAGGCTGCTAAATTGCACACTGCACATATTGTATTCAGTTACTTATGTTATTTTATGTTAGCTTTATTTTATTTTATTTCATTGTATTACTTTCCCTCTTGTACCATAACTGTTGCATAGCAATTTGCCTCGGGATAAATAAAGCTTCTTGAATCTTGAATCTTGACGTTATAGCTGAAGAAGCCTCCAATTGAACGCATACAGGATGAACAACTTGTGCATTCATTTTTGCAAATCAGCTGGAGGGGATCCACAGCACAGTACCAGCCTTCTTGATCAGTTTTATCAGTTTATTTGAGTCAATAGCTCGGATGCTACCCACAAGGAGATTGTGTTCTCCACCACAAACTTATAGAAGATATTCAACATATTGCTGCAAATACCGAATTACCTTTATTTTTTATATATATTTGTATGGAATATATATTAAATATTAGATTAGATTGCACATAATATCACGCATAATATTACATAACGCACTTAATTACATCACACACCAAGAAAGCTGGCAATCTGCAACATTTATAATTTTCTTCCATCAAGGAAACAGTGCTCATGATTGACTTTGAACAAATCTGTTAAATGCTCCCATGTTGTCAGATCAGAGTATGATCACTGGCTTCCTGTGTGAGGCCCAGCAAGGTGAATGCATCAGAACTCTTCTCACAACTTATTCTCTTCAACTCTAAAATTATATCTGAAGTTGCTGTTGCCTGCTATTTTATGGACACCAGCAGCTGTTCTCATGTGACTGGTAAGTAGTGGAGCTGTTGGCAGCAAAGTGCAGTTACTGTCATATCTGATTAAAAGTACAGGATCTCCATGTTTGTTCCTCACATTTTTTGACAACTGTTCATCTAATGTATTTCACAAGTGTATTGCTGTCTATCGCGGCAACACACCTTTAGGTTTTCAATTCAATTCAATTCAATTCAATTCAATTCAATTCATTTTTATTTATATAGCGCCAAAAACAACAAATGTCATCTCAAGGCACTTAGATAGTAAGTCCAATTCAAGCCAATTGGAATTCAAATAATTAATAATAATCATAATTCATAAAATAATCCAATTCGTTCATATAGAGCCAATTCAAAAACAATTTCCTAGCTAAGAAAACCAACAGATTGCACTAAAAACTTTTTGTTTTTCGGTCCAATCTCCCGGCCTGAGCGGCGTGCCTGAGGCGACTGTGGAGAGAAACGACTCCCTTTTAACAGGAAGAAACCTCTGGCAGAACCAGACTCAGGAAGGGTGGCCATCCGCCTCGACCAGCTGGGGTTTGAGAAGACAGAAAGGGGGGGGGGGGCACTGTAACACCATTCAAAGGATATCTGTTGGAACAGGGAAACACGAGTTAATGACCACAATAATATCACATATACATAAAGAGAGTAAAGTGAGGAAAGGTGTGTCAGATGAGGCCCCCCAGCAGTCTAGGCCTATAGCAGCTTAACTATGGGATGTTTCAGGATCACCTGAGCCATCCCTAACTATAAGCTTTATCAAAAAGGAAAGTTTTAAGCCTGGTCTTAAAAGTGGAAAGGGTGTCTGCTTCCCGGACATTTACTGGCAGCTTATTCCACAATTGAGGGGCCTGATAACTGAAGGCTCTGCCTCCCATTCTACTTTTAGAAACTCTGGGAACCTCAAGTAAACCTGCAGTTTGGGAACGAAGTGCTCTGTTAGGAAAATATCTTACAATGAGATCTTTAAGATATGATGGAGCTCGGTCATTAAGAGCTTTATATGTAAGGAGAAGAATCTTAAATTCTATTCTGAATTTAACAGGGAGCCAATGAAGAGAAGCTAAAACTGGAGAAATATGATCTCTCCTGTTAGTTCTCATCAGAACTCTGGCTGCAGCATTTTGGATCAACTGAAGGCCTTTCAAAGAATATGTAGGACAGCCCAATAATAAAGAATTACAGTAGTCCAATCTTGAAGTAACAAATGCATGAATTAGTTTTTCTGCATCACTCTGAGACAAGATGTTCCTGATTTTAACAATATTACGAAGGTGAAAGAAGGCAGTCCTAGAAACCTGTTTTATATGCGAGTCAAATGATAAGTTCTGGTCAAAAATAACTCCAAGGTTCCTCACTGTGGAACTAGAAGCCAAGGAAATACCATCTAGAGTAACTATATAGCTAGACAATTTCTCCCTGAAACGCTCAGGTCCAAAGATAACGACTTCAGTTTTGTCTGAATTTAGAAGCAGACAGTTCTGAGTCATCCAGGTCTTTATGTCTTTAAGACATGCTTGTAGTCTGACCAACCTATTGGGTTCATCTGGTTTTATAGATAAGTACAGCTGAGTATCATCAGCATAGCAATGGAAATTTATGCCATGCTGTCTAATAATGTTACCTAATGGAAGCATGTATAAAGTAAAAAGAATCGGTCCAAGCACAGAACCCTGGGGAACTCCATGACTTACTCTGGTGTGTGAGGAAGATTCTTCATTTACAAGAACAAACTGAAATCTATCAGATAAATATGACTTAAACCAGCCTAATGCAGTTCCTTTAATCCCAATAACATGTTCAAGTCTGTGTATTAAGATACTGTGATCGACCGTATCAAATGCAGCACTGAGATCCAACAGGACAAGCACAGACACAAGTCCGCTATCAGAGGCTAAGAGGAGATCATTGGTAACTTTCAGCAGTGCAGTTTCTGTGCTATGATGCACTCTGAATCCTGACTGAAACTCTTCAAACAAATTATTTCTGTGTAAATGATCACAAAGCTGAGCTGCAACTATTTTTTCAAGAACTTTAGACATAAAAGGGAGATTGGATATAGGTCTATAATGAGCCAACACTTCTGAATCAAGAGTAGGTTTTTTAAGTAAAGGTTTAATTACAGCAACCTTAAAAGTCTGAGGAACATATTCTGTCAACAAAGACAGATTGATCAAATCCAATATGGAAGTGTCAATTAATGGGAAAACCTCCTTGAACAGTCTGGTTGGGATTGGGTCTAAAACACAACTTGATGGTTTAGAAGAGACTATTGCTGTTGTTAGATCGGAGAGATCAACTGGGCAGAAGCCGTCTAAATACAAATCAGGTTCTAAAGATACTTCTAAAGCTGCTGTACTTGATGGTACATCACTGATAATAGTGGGAAGGACTCCATCAATCTTCTCTCTGATAGAAACAATTTTATTAATAAAGAAGCTCATGAAATCATCACTGCTGAGAGTTAAAGGAATAACTGGCTCAGCAGAGCTCGGACTCTTAGTCAGACTGGCTACAGTGCTGAAAAGAAACCTGGGATTATTCTTATTCTCTTCTATCAATGATGAATAATAAGCAGTTTTAAGCTGCTTGCTGAAATGAACTATGAATGAATGTGAACTTACAAAAAACAGCTCTACCGTCTGAAATGCAATTTCCTATCTCCTAAAAAGAAATACTCCACTGATAAGCCACTTGTAAAACAGAACAAGTCATTTGGTTTTATTCTCCCATTTAATTCAGTTACATAAGATATTTTGCCAATTCACAACCAACATCAAATCAGGGCACTTTACATTGAAGGGGTTCGAGTTCTGTTCAAGTCTGGCTACATACAGCCCAAGTTGTGTGCAAAGACAAAATGTCTGCTTGAAATAATAACGGTATATGCATCCCAAGCCAATGACAGCAGTGTGCTCCAGCAGCACTGAACATATTCCTGTTGTGCAGGTACAATTTATGATTTGTTGATAATTGATTTAGGGAAGAAGCCCTAATCTGATGGCCAACTGCACACCATAGTTTTGGGCATTTCTAGCCTTTGTTATCATGCACAACTTCTCTTTGTAACTTTGTGCTATCCTTAAAGTTATAGGTTCCTTTGGGCTCCTGTGCTTGTTCGTGTTCAAACAGAGAACATCACTGAAAAAATAAATCATTTGTGTGTTTTTGTAGGCAGTACTATTTTTGTTTTCCTTGTTTAGGCCTATAGTATGTGCAGTCAATGTTTCCACAGTGCAAACATTCCACTTGGCCATTAAAATTGAGATGAATGCGGACATCTGTAGAGAAGTCCATGTGTTATATATCTAGTTTAACTGTAATTCAAGGATGGATCGAACAGTTGGCCAGATTTCATTTTTCATATGAAATACCCCAGCATATGCACCTGCGAACAGAGCCTCTTCTGTCTCAGTTCTGTTGGATGACTTCCTCTCACCCATATGTTTCTGTGTATTCCACAGCTGTGTTGGCACAGATGGAGTCCATTGAGTCACATGACCTTGCAGTATGACAGTGTTGGGGAATAGTGCTGCCAACAACTCAGATTTGAAAATAAACTCATTTAAATGTATATTTATTTGATTTCCACTAGATCACAATAACAGAGACGGTGCTGTTCCTGGTGCAGTACACGTCCAAAGAGTTTGACCGTTCAGAGAAGACAGTGGCCACAGGGGACTGCTGCTACCTCAACCCACTGGTGCGCAGGACCTTCCGCTTCCTCGGTAAGTTCTGGGCTTACATGTACCTATTACTCTCTTCAAACCCATTTCGTTATTCAGATTTGGTGAATTAAATCAATTGTTCTGAATTAAATTAAAATATTTAATGTGAAAGTTCATGTGGAACACTTTTTTCTTTAATGTGAGGGAAAATTGATCATTTTAAAGCATTACCAGATAATTTTCTGCTCTTTGGTCTCCCTACAGTTGTGGGATGTAACGTGACTGTCGGAAAAATAAATCTCTGCCTGAGCCCTGTACATGCACAGCTATGCATCTCAATTTATTGTCATGTTTTAGAGACTGACAAAATGCACTTCCAGAAACCATGAAAATATATATATCAAGAGACAAGGTGGGGTAATGTTGCAGGACCTTACATTAATAAGACTATGATATATGTGATGAAGAGACAAGCTCACAAAAAAAATGTAATTCAGTTTGCTTTTTCTAATTTACACTTTGGAGGATTCGAATGAGGTGCATGTGTGTGAAATAAATGCATGTGCAACATAATGCACATATATATTGCACTTTCTAATTTTACACTTTATTTGTAATGACAGAAGTGTAAAAGTGTAATTGTTTCATCCAATTTAATTTGTAATAGCAATAGTGTCTTTTTTCCATTAAAAAAAAAAAGTAGTAGAAACAAACTAAATTTCAACAGACAGCAAACTATTTTGTATCTTTCAACTGCATTATCCTCAGCCAATGGTTGGCTTATAGTTATTTCTGAGATTTCTAATCCTGTTTCAAATTACTTCAATTGTAGATATTTATAACAACAAAAACCTAGATTCTGTGGTGTAGTGGGTAATTAAGCAATCTCCACCAGATTAATATTTTAAGATAGTGAATACATTTTTAGCTCAAGTAGCACCGACAGTGAATTTAAGGGATTTATTTGTATTTTCTTCTAGAAACTCAAACAAGGTGACTGCCACGCATTTTAGCATTTAACCTCTTTGTTTTAACAAGATGTTTTTGACTTTTAATTTTATGTCTGACTATCTCATCATCACCTCTGATTTGGCCCACCATGTAGTGACCTTTACCAGTCAACAGCACATTGCTCAAACACACATGTTCCAAAAAGTATTTTCATTATACACCACATGGATACAAACAGTATAAGCGCAGCGCATTCTGGTGAAAGACCTAATAAAATCCCTTGTGGGGAACACACTAGGACACAAATGTAAAGTCTCAGTCTGTCAAACAAACACATTATAGAATAGTGTTAGCCTCTCCTTGTCCTGTCTCATACTTAAGTCAGAACAGAGATAAGGCTGCAGAAGAGGATTATTACCTAGATCTCTGAGAGGGAATCAACTTGGTAGCCTGGTTTACCTCGGCTCTTATACAGCCAGCACAGCGTGCCATTCATATTCCACATTAATGCTGCCTTTATCCCTAAGAGCCTCGTGAAATTGCTTATCAGGTATTATACACTGGTACAGTAATATATCAGTATCACTATAAGGCTTATGTCTTATATGTTAATTGATGTCAGTTTTAAAGAGTGCAAAGTTACATCTTTTCCCTGAAAAGCAGGACAACTGGCACGAGCTGTAGAGTTTCCTTTTTTTTTTTTTTTAAGGCTTCATGAACAGTGATTTACTAAGGATCCCACATCCCATTAGGAAACATACAGGGATATATCCTATAGTCTCTATAGTTATACAGTTATACTCTAACATACAGGAAAAAGTTAAAAATTGAAAGTTAATACCACGTTAGCCATATTTGAACCCCATTAATCACGATTAAACAGCACCAAATTGTCATGTCCATGGGGTTTTCCCCATGTTTTTAGTTCTTAGTTTTGTGTTTTATCATGTTTTAGTTTATTTCATGTCTTAGTTTTCTAGCTCATGTTATGTTTTAGTTTAGCCATGTTTTCCCCACAGTTTCTGTTGCTCATCCATCACCTTCATTCACTTCACCTGTAGTTTTCTCCTCAGCTGCACTCACTCACCTATCACCCATTCAGTATTTAGTTTCCAGGTTTCCCCATGCAGTTTGTCAGATCCTTGCACCTTCACCACGGTCACAGCCAAGCTAAATACTTTCAAGTTATGCCATGTCATGTTCATTGTTTTGTTTTGCCTTAGTCATGTTTTGTTTTTTCCACAGTCTAGTTTTGTCTTCCGGCTCAGCCGCGCTTTATGTTAACCTTGTTTTTGAAAATAAACGCCTCGCATCCCACCGCTGTGACACAAATAGCTTAAAATAAAGTTCACTTTTAATATGCTCTGTTAGTATGTTCTTGGTCAGCATTGTAAAATATGCTTATTATTGTCTGAATAGATAATCTTGTGAGATACATGGAAGTTGTTCTTTGGGTAGGCACAGAAAGTATCAGTTTGCAGGAATGTGTACAGCAGAACAGACATCCAAACAGCTTCTCCTTGAAGGAATTAGTAAAGCAGTAAGCTAGCCAACATCTGGGGCCAGATGCATAAATGATGTGTACACACAAAAAACATCTACACAACTGCTTTTTTTCCACAGAAACTAGTATTTATAAAGGAAGTGTCCTGTGAGAATGTGCATTCACACATTCTTCAGACCATGCACACACTTGTTTTATGACAATGTGACCTTGATGTGAGGTGGAAAGGGAAAATGAGGTTACATAATTTACCATAAAAGCAAAACAAGACAATTTCACAGAGCTTGCTTGTTAGAGTGATTTATTCTTTCTCTTTTTTTGGGGTAATTTCCCTTAATATATTCTTATTTACAGTAATTCGAGTGCTCTTATAATTCCATTCGTACATGGTGGGTAATGGCTGTTGAAGACTTCTCTAATAGCACTTTCAAAAGATAATAAATATTTTGAGAACCACACGTATGCACACCACTACACGTCTAGCAAAAATAATGTGAATGCATATTGCTTTCCTCATGAATCTACATTCAGTTTTAAGCATCTGGCTCTTGGACTGAGATCATATTCCTCTCTTTGCGGGAGTCTCTTTATAGCATGATGGTGTGATATTCAGAAGAGGAAAAGCTGAAACTTCACTTATTCCAAAGGATAAATACATGCTTGCAATACTCACATGCACTTACTCCTTAGGTAATACATATTTGTTTTGTCTGACTAACTACTGTGTTGTTTGGTCTTTTGATTTTAAATTATTTTTTTGGGGTCCTAATTCAAGAAGAAAACAAGTGTCAGAATTGTAAAACAAATTATAAAAAAATGTCTAATCAAAAATTTTATTTGAATCAGCATTTGCTTCTCTTTATCAAAATCATCTGTTGGGACTGTTTGTATCTTACTGGTTACATTAGAAACAGTTGATATATTTAAAAGTACCATCCATAATCCATTAGTCACTAATTTTAAATGACTTGTCGGCACAGCGAGTAACCACTGAAAAGGGAATGTAGCTTACATTGCTTTACTGCATGGAGCAGATCCATTCTCACTTCAGTGCATAGCTTCCCTGGGGGTCTGATGCCCGCTTGTGTGATTCTGGATGAGCTTCTGAGCCAAATACCTCCTTTGCTGACTTGACTTTTATGTGTGGGGGGGGGATGGTATGTGAAGAGTCAAAGGGCATAAGTTGCAAAGCAAAGCAACACTGGAGCTGCAGTCTTTCTTCTAGAGTGAAGGATGTTATTTGGAATCTCTTTGTTTCTTAAAGGAGAAGGTTTGTTTTTTTTTGTTTTTTTTTTAAATCTGGACCTTACTTCTGTTATAAAATGCGTTCATCTACTCACCGATAGCAGTTTGGTGAAAGTTGGCATCCTTCGGAAGATATTTAGATTACTCGAGATCCACGTACATCCATATAACGGGAGAGAACAGGGCATAGACAATACAGCCTCTAAATATGGCATTATCTGTCTTTATTTCACCAACATTTTAAGACGAATAAATGACTGAACGCGTACTATTATACTATGACGCATAAACCAAAAATGGGAATCCTTCATCATCTGTCCCTTGGTTCAATAAAGTGAGCTACCTGCTTTCAATAGACAAACTTTTTGATTTACTGTACTTAGCAACCAGTTGTAAACCTTTTATGTTTGTAATATTTCAAGAAAGAAGCTGTGCATCATCAGCAGCCTCTTTTAAAATTACTGTCTGTGCACAAAATAGGGCAAAAAAAAAAATATAGAGTGCAAATTTATGCTTTGGGCTGGGATATGAGCTTCACAGTGTAGAGGCTGGGACATGAAATGGGGTTTCCAGGGGTGCATAGTTCCAGGTGGGCAACACACTTTATAGATTGTTATGGTGATTGTTGAAATAAACTGGCAGTCTTTTTTCCATAATTTTGGCCATTGTTTTTATGGGCATTGTTTAACTAGCAGGAGAGACTACTTTCATCAGTGCTTTTGTTTGATTGTAATCTCGTGCTACAATCAAACAAACAATCGGGTCCAAATTGTTTTAGGTTGAGCAATTTGGTGTCAGTAATAAAAACGAGCACCACGTGCAATGTTTGCTTGTCGTATACAAATTTATCCATCCATTCGCATTGGGATTGCAGGTACACAATCCCAATGTTCATGGATTTCATGTTCATGGGTGTAAGCTTATTGGGACAATGTAAATCCAAAGGTAACCAAAGACCTAAAAGGTAGTATAGGTACTAGCTTGTCTTTAGCCCAACTGCCACCAGGGGAAAGACAGGTTGTACCCTAGACAGCTTGATAGTCAATCACAGGGCTAACATAAGGGAGAAAACCATGCACATTCTAACTCATACCAATAGCCAATTTAGAATCATCAGCCTAACATTACATTACATTACATTACGGTCATTTTGCAGACTCTTTTATCCAAAGCGGCTTACAATAAGTGTGTTCCACATCGGAAGGCTAAAGAACTTCAGGTCACAAGAAATCATAAGTGCATTTCCTTCCAAAACCAAACAGCTAGGAGCATAACTAGTGCTAGAGTAAGTGCAGTAAGTTAGGTACCTAGACAAATGGGAAGACAATTTAGGAAACAAATAAGTGCGTAAGGAGCTAGGACGAAACAAGTGATGTCCTAATAGGGCGGATCTGGGTAGTGTTTCCTGAAGAGATGGGTTTTCAGCCTGCGGCGAAAGATGGTCAGCGACTAAGCTGTCCTGCCATCAGTCGGGAGATCGTTCCACCATCGGGGTGCCGGAACAGAGAAAAGCTGTGACCGTGTCGATCGTGTGCAGGGACCGCTGAGTGACTTGGCAGCCAGCAGCCTGGAGGCTGCAGAGCGAAGTGGTCGGGCGGGGATGTAGTCTGCATGTCTTTGTTCTGTGGTCAAAGAAAGAACCAACAGAGGTTGGAAACAGGATTTTTTTTGCTGTGAGTTGACACTGCAAATTAATTCTCCACTGTGGCACCGTATACTCAGGGTTCAGGGTTTAATGCAGGGGTGGCCAACCCGCGGCTCCCGAGCCGCATGCGGCTCTTTGTCTGGTTTCATGCGGCTCATACGTTCATATCAAAATTTGTGTTTGTGTTTTGTTTTTTTTTATGTGCGTGTTCGCTTCATTTGAGTTCAATATGGCAGCGGTCTCCAACCTTTTTTGCTCCATGGACCGGTTTAATGTCAGTATTTTCACGGACCGGCCTTTCAGGTGTGGCGGATAAATACTACAAAATAAAATGATACGACCAACACAGACTCTGTGGTATTTAGTAAATATAATAATAAACTTGAATCCACTGCGTACTTGTATGTAACTTTATTAGCAGCGTCCTCCTGACATAACATCCTCTCTGGTCGCTATGGTAACGCTTTAACATGTCTTCAAAATGCAGCTTTCTTTTTCTCAGTAGTCACAGCCTCTTCTTCTGTCTCCTGACTGGGAAGAAGCTTTCCAAACACGTCTGTTTTTGAATCATTTTGCTCGGTTCGTGGGTTTAATATCAGCGTTGATGCGTCACGTGACCGAGACGAGAGCGAGTCAAGAACACACGGATGGAACGGAGAGAATTCAGTCATTTTTCAAAATAATGTGGCTCTTTGTGGTAACACAGTAAAAAATGCGGCTCTTAGTCTCTGACCGGTTGGCCACCCCTGGTTTAATGAATTAATAATGTTGCTTCAGTGGGTCTGTGAAGATATATGGCGTTTTGTTCTCAGAGTAAATTTTCTCAACAAATTCTGACCCTTTGCTTTACCTTGTAGCTCCATTATCAATTCAAATTTCTGATTTGTTCAAAATTTACCAGCACAACTAATGGCATTTCCAACAGCCTCAGTAGTGCTACAACATTATATGCATTTGCCCAACACTCAACCAACTTCTCCACTTAAAAAAGAAGTCCTGCAAACAAGCACTTCATAGATAGTTGAAGTTTTACGTGCAGTCATGCACATCATCAGATGTGATGATGAGAATTCACTTTTTAACAGATAGGGCGACAGATGGAAAAACAAACAGCTGGGTGTTGAACATGACATATCTGTTTAACTTAAACTGTCATGGTGCTTCTTTGTTTGCCCTCATGTAACATCCATTCATTTAATCCTCATGACTTACTCTAGCCATAACCTGTGGATGTTTTGTATGTAGACTGTAGACTGAAATATTTTATGGTTGATTTTATATAGTTTATCATGCATCATAGCTACAAATTATGCAATCAAAATCTAATATCTCATCTCTCAACACAGCTGTACGTCCTTTGTTTATTTTTCAATATGACCAACATGGTAGAACCCTTCTTGCTCAGAGATAAATACTGTGCCCATGTGCTGCTCACATTGCTATACCTTATATGTAGACATAACATACAGTCAGTCATCCTTTTCTTAAGCAGAGGTGGATTATAGGCTTTCTATATGATGTCTTAGTATGAATTCTTTCAGCATAATTGCTCGTGCGTTGTTTCTTTTGTTATGTTCTGTTCTTCCTTTGCCATTACTAGTGTGCCAGTATTCAAACGTGACTCATTCCACGTGCTGTGCGTTTGTATTTCTGCACGTGTGCCCGAGAGTGTCTATTCATGTGAATCAGCATGCCTGTTGCCAGCATTTACATCTACTTTAGAACTACAACATTAGAGCTCTGCAGCCTTCCCCTCTCATTCATGCCTGGCGTAGCTTTGCATAATGACTCACAGGGCTGTGCTGTTTCGGAAAGATTAAATTTAGAACACAGCTGAAGGTCGTGGTGCTCACAAACAGTCAACTGAAGCTGTGTTTTTACCGTCATACATTTTAAGACTTTGCATCACTTTCTCAGGTTGATGCACAGTCAAAGTCTGTAAGTGACATCTCGCATAAAATGTTTTTACAAATAAACTTTTCTTTATGGCAGTGATTATTTTTTTATCCTTATGCAAACAATTTTCAATAAACTTGCACTATTTCCTCTGATTCTCCCCACCAACTAGCTTAGAACTGAAGGAGCCTTTCGGATGAGAGGTGAAACATATCCAAGAACCAAGAAGTCTAGTTTCCCTTTGTCAAGCTCTTAGGGTAAAAAAAAAGCCAGCTTTTCTTGAGTCTAAGATGTCCCCCCTCATTTTAACTACATTACATTTTCTTTTTTTTGTTTCTTCTTTTATGGTTCAAGATCAGAAAGCACACATAAGTCAGGAAGAGTAATTAAAGCCTCAAGTTTTGAACATACTGCACACTGTGAGGGATTCATAGAAGCACGTCTGAATTATTGCCGCCACTATGTTTCACTAGTTTCAGGTGGAACAATTGAAGATGTGGTCTGCTCTTTGTTGTGTTGGTGCTTAAGCCTTTCAGACAACCAGCATTCGACATCTAGCCTTATCTTCGAAGGCTACGCAATTTTTTTTTCTGCATTTCTGTCCACCTACATTGAAAAATACTTCGGCTGAGAGGGACACAGACAGAATCTTTTGCACAGATATAAAATGGCCCTCACATGTAACCAATAACAATAAGGAAAACCTTTTGCACTTTGCTTAAAAGCCAGCTTCCACAACCCACAGCTCCAAATGTTTTTTTTGGCTCTACAAATTACCTTACATGTATGTTATCTCTTCCTTCACACACACATACTACCTATCTCCTCAGTACATCAACAATCACAGCCATGTCAAGTGAATAATTTAAAACATGCTTCTTTTTTCAGTGTTAAATAATGTTGCAGTTGACAGTGAATTGAGATTACCTTGCAAGAGCCATGTAATTATTGCCCCCCTGAATTTTCCAGACTGAAATGGAAACTCACTCCCATGCAATTGTATATGCAACAGGGCTAGATGTAAACATCAGTGTCAAAGCCTTTCAAGCACTAATTTACCACTGCATTTGGATAGTTCAAACTGACAGTAACGAATTGATGCAAAGAAACAAACAAAAAAGCATCCCTACGGGTGGAAAGCATTTATAATTCCGACCGTAAGTCATATGACAGTACAGTTAAAAAGAAAAACTCAATACACCAATATAATTGATCAAATATAAAGGGTATCAATAATGGAATCGCATGATAATTTTGCACCCACACGTTATTTTAGTTGATTGAGAGTGTGACTGTCAAAGAGTGGTGGTACATGTTATGAGAAATCTGTAACATCTTTCTGAATTGGTTCTAAAAGGATTTGTCTAAAGTGTGAATAGTCTCTTATAATCTTTCCAAAAGTGGAAGAGCACAGTGGATGATTTTTCTGTGCCCGATTTATAACTCTCTGGGGGGCCTACTTGTCTTTAGCTGCGCAGCCAGTCTTTTCCATTGAGGATCAATAGTAAGCCACCAGCAGCTTTTTTTGTCACTTTGTTTTTCCCGATTTTCTCAGGAAATACAGATGCTTTGTATGTAGACTGAAATATTTTATGGTCGATTTTTATATAGTTGATCCTGCAATTTAGCTGCAAATTTGGAATTCAAAATCCTAATCTCTCATCAACACAGCTGTTTATCCTTTGTTTATTTTTTCAAAATGACCAACACGTTTTTTTCACAGCATTTGAGCTGTTATTAGACCAGAGGTCCGTTTCACAAAGCAGGCTCAACAAACTCTGAGTCTGTTCCTGAACTCTGAGTTGATCTACTCTGAGATAGAAAACTCAGAGTTTTTGGTTCCAGAAACGCTGATTTGAGTGAGTTTAGTCAACTCATAGTAGTTTCACCTTGAGTTTAGCACGTGCACCACAACTTTAAAAAGCCAGCATCAATGGAGCCCGATTCGACGAGTCACCATGGCAATGGGGAAGGGGAGGGCTCCGTTTTTCACCAACCTCGAATCTTAATGCACTCATTATTTTTTGGGCTTTTTATGCCTTTATCATTTAGGACAGTGAAGAGAGACAGGAAGCAGAGTGAGGGGGAATAACACGCAGCAAAGGGCTGTCTGATGCGGGATCGGAACCGGGGCCAGCTGCACGAGGACTATAGCCTCTGTACATGGGGCGTCTGCTGTACCCACAGACCGCCCTGATTTGGCAGCAGTTTTAAGATGAAATATAAAAACATTGTTCTAACAGGTGAGACCTCGGCATGGAGGTACTTCATTTTGATCATGTTTTACACTGTAAAGTAAATATTAAGTGGCTTTTTCACTGTGCAGTTGTTTTATCCCCGACATTATGCTGTTTTCACACACATAAATGTCTTCTCATCTATATCATGTTCTGTTAAATAATTAAGCCTATTTAAACTAACACAGACTTCTACTCAGGCAACAGAAAGAAGGCAGATGCCCGTAAATCGGGTGGTGGTCGTGCACCACCACCTCCAACGGAGGTAGAGGAGCTGACCCTAAGCCAGAATATTGGAAGGCCAGCGGCTGAGGGAATCCCTGGAGGGAGTCCACCCCCAAGACAGAAGTGCCTTTATAAAATATAATAGGCCTATATATATATATTTTTTAAGCCTATTCATACAAATATGTATTTTTTCTTTTGTCCCAACAAAATTCTGATGGTGCCACTCAAAAAGATAATTGTCTGTAAATGCTAAAACATCTATGTCTGACCATCTCCCGACGAAAATTTAATGCTCTGTGCAATAATGCTGCACCTTCATTCACAGGATCGTTGTCAAAAGGACATGCCATGTTCGTGAAAAAAGTCGCCTCCTACTGTGCCTAATGGACCTCTAGAAGTAGAAGAACTAGGCTACGCCAAAACTCGCTCTGCTGACTGAATGAATGAGGAAATCAAATGGCGTGTGTGGCTGAAAGAGGGCGGAGACAGAGAGAAACTCGAGGTTCATTGAGTAAAACCTGGTCCCGACCAGGTTAGGTTCATAGAGTCTGTTACTACGGTAACTGACCGAGAGGTTAAGTTACCTCTCTTTGTGAAACAGGCTAGAGTGATCCCTCTTTCTTGGGTTTGAGTTACCTCCCTTTGTGAAACAGAAAACTCAGAGTTTCCCTCATGTCAGGGTTAATAAACTCACTCGCTTTGTGAAACGGACCTCTGGTTTTTGTTGTTGATTAGCTCTCATCTATTTCCAATTCCCTCATTACTCCCTCTGCATATATACTCCGGGTTTTCAGTTGTTCCTTTGTAAAATCATTTTTATATTGCTGCTTTTTATATTACCTGTGTTTTACCCCCCATGCCCCCATTCGTTTGTTCCTCCTCTCTTTTGTAAAACCTTGGAGACTATCTCCCACCTGCATGTCGCTCAACTCATTGTCTGCGCTTGGGTTCGATCCTTTGTTATTGTGTTAGTAGTTGAGCTTTGTATTAGTTGAGTCTATGAATAGCATTCTTCTGTAATTCCCATTGTTCTCTCTGTGACTCAGTGACAAATGAAGAGATTTGGTGATGACAGTTTAAGTTAAGTTGAAACATAATTAATCATGTTGAGATCCATGAAATTACTCCTCCGCATTTAACCCATCTAGGTTGGCACCTGTTGGAACACACACATGCACAGGGTCACACACTCATAGAGACATATGCCATATTCACTGGAGCGGTGGGCAGCAATTCACAGGGAGCAGATGTTGGGGGAGTACAGTGCCTTGCTCAAGGGCACCTCGGCTCACCTTTGGCATTTTTAAATCAACCGTTCGTCCTTTGCTCCAAAGACAATGACCTATATTTTCTCTTTATTTAACTAGAGGAAATTCTGGATCATCCAGTTTTTGCTTATATGTTCAAAGCACTTAATAAGTGTTAGAAAGGAATTTTTAATCCCCAGGCGAAATAGTATAGTACATTTTTGCGTTGTCTTCAAAACTATGCAAGCATATTTTGTTGCTTTGCTTAACGTGAACAAGATGAGTGGTCCAGGTATCAGTCCAGCCTCGAAATAGTACACAGGTCTGGAGATTGGGGCGCAATGTTGCAAGACAGAACAAAAAGACAAGACTCCATAAGACTTTAGAACAAATCTCACACAACTGTTTTTTTTATGACTGACAGTTGAGAGGTTGTGTGGAGGATGTGTGAATGTATGCAGATAACAGGCCACCTTCGATTTGACATAAATTTACATTTTACTGAAACATCCTCACTTGTCATTCTAGGTTAGTATCTAGATATACTTCACATAATGTGACAAAGTGGATGAGATCTCCTCTACTCACCACTTGTCCCTTACACATTTATATTTTCCCTTAACCCTTATTTTTGCTCATTTCGCTATAATCTACCATTATCATTGTATTGTCATTACTATCCTGTGTTAGTGCTGGTTTATGGTACAATTTTTATCATTGTTTTGAAGTGGGATTAAAGCAAACACAGTCGTGCAATTATTCAGATACCTTGAATGAGTGGTAGGTTTAAATGATAATTATCTAGTTTCTTTTTTCATTTGTTCCTTTGATCAGACCCACTATGCAGGTTTGGTGTTTGTCCCATAGTGTTCTATATGATGTCTATGGTTTGGCCAACCCAGCACTTCCTGATTTGAAGTATTAGTGAGGTCATATATTGCACCTCTGCATAAAAGGAAGTGGAGGATTTTTTTTTTTTTTTGTTGTTGTAGTAATTTTGTTTTGAGTCTTTGATTTGTTTTGAAGTTATGTGCCACAACTCTTTGTCTTTTCCCAATCATTTGGTTTGTATGTAAGCCAGTGAATTAGTTTAAAAGTGTTGATGATTAGTTTGAGTTAAGGTTACAGTGTAAATTGTCCTTTCTGGTTACGGTACAGACTAAAGCTGGATTTACAGTTGATGGTAGCTCACGGCGCAGCCGACCTGTGACGTCAAAATGACGTTTTAGGCCTGGCGCTTGCCTTGAAAAGACGGGAAAACAAACCGAATGGACCAATTTGAGACCAGGCTCAGTCAGGAAGTGCGTTTGTACAGGCACCTGTACGAAACTGCAGTGAAACAGCACAGGGACCATGTAAACTCCCAAAACTCGTGGACAGTGATTGGCAGAACATTGGGGAAAGAGGGAGAGTTCTGTAAGAATGTGTGGAAGAAGCTACGGGACAGATACGTGAAGGCAAAGAAGAGGGCAGAGACTCGAAGTGGTGATGGCGGGGGCTTCAGACCTCTATTGACTGAATTGTCTTGGCTCACGAACTTACGAACACTAAGCATTTCATCTTCCAAATACTTCAGCAGTATCATTGATGATAGTGTTCCTGCTCTTGACAGAGGCATTGTTTTCGTCTCGACTTTCGTGGTTGTAGAGTAGCGGTAACCTTCACGTAGCAGCGACCCCTCTGTGACGGAGAAAATTGCAACTACTGGCGCATCGACTTGCGCCACCATATATAGCCGGCACAAAATCGTGACGTCATCAACACCGCTCACGCTAGCAGACGCAGCAACCATGCTAGAGCCTACCACCTTTCTTAACCCTTCTATTAGATTATGCTAAACCATGTACAACATTTTACTTGATGTGATAAACCAGCTTCCCACAATAAAAGTGACTCTGACATCTATTTAAAAAAAAAAAAAAAGTGTTAGTTTTTTAAAAAAAACATTAATATAGAGCTAATTTGTTTTAGGTTTAGCTGTTGTTTTTTTCCCTCTGTTTCAACTGCAGGTGAAGTCAAGCAAAAACCTATCTATTTATATCTTTTATTTGTAGATTGATTTGTCAGCATGCTCCTTATTGAGCCCCTATGCTGGTTTCGCAGTGCAGCTGTGTAGCACATGCATTGCGTGTGCACTGCTGACCTGCTTTGTCACAGCTGCATGTGTGTTTTCAAAGCATTGACCTTTGCGTTGCTGTGATGTTGCTGTAATGCTCCTGCCAGCACAATATTCTGCCTTTGGTAATGGCCATTAATGCACAGAGCTTTTTGAAATTCATGGTTGGCATGTATCAAAAAGTGAAGACCAGTGAATATATTATTTGTGACTTTTTAATTCTCATTCAAAGAGGAAGACAGAAAAACTGAAAATTTGATTCAGCTTACATTCCAAAATATGTATTAACAACACTGGGTTCTGCTGTAACTATAGGAGGCTTAGTCTAATTCCCCCTTTAATAAAATGCTGTTGATGAAAAGAAAAGAATTTTCAAAACCTATTATAATAGATTTTTATGTCTGTAATATTTTGCCTACATGCTGAAACTAAGGTTAAAGGTGTACGACTTTTTTGAGACATTTCCTTCATGAGTGGGGAAAAAAAGGGAACATGTTGAAAGTAAAAATGGAAACTTGCTGGCGAGCAATTCTTGCCATGGTTGAGACACACATCTCACATAGTTCTGGTTTGTTAACACAGGAGCTGAAATGAGAATCATGTTCCGCACACATAATACACATACCATTCAGCTGGTATGAAGCTAGCCTTAGAAATAAACTTTTTTATCGATACATCCTATTACTGATAGATTGATTTAATTGTCGTAGAAGCAGTTTTATCCACTTTTATCATGGCTTGATAAGCAGATTAGAAGCAGCTCAAGCAATCTGAACCATAATTCTATTCTTTTTGCATGTTTTTACTTTAATTGTTTACATATATTTTACTGTATGCTGCTGCAACAACAATTTCCCAAATTGGGATGAATAAAGTATTTATCTATCTTTCTATCTATCTATCAAACCAGTCATTCCTTTTAATAATAAGAAAAAACTAAATCCCCAGGATGCTTTTTAAAAATCAACTGTGGAAAGGAACGACTCCCTTTTAACAGGAAGAAACCTCTGGCAGAACCAGACTCAGGAACGGTGGCCATCCGCTTCGACCAGCTGGGGTTTGAGAAGACAGAAAAGAGGGGGGAAAAAACACTGTAACACCATTCAAAGGATATCTGTTGGAACAGGGAAACACAAGTTAATGACCACAATAATGTGACATGTACATAATATCATTTGAGAAATTAAACGGGGAGAAAAAGAGAGTAAAGTGAGGAAAGGTGTGACAGATTCAATTCAATTCAATTCAAAAATACTCTATTTATCCCAGAGGGAAATTAAATGTTGATGTAGCTCAAATAAATCAAGGCGTTATTATAGATGCTGATGGCTGTGGGCAGGAAAGATTTCCTGTAGCGGTCCGTTTTGCATCCAAACTGAAGAAGCCTTTGACTGAAGAGACTCTGTTTTCCGATAACAGTCTCATGGAGAGGATGTTCAGGGTTGTCCATAATTCTCTTGATTTTATGCAAAATCCTTCTTTGCATTGTTGTCTCCAGAGGTTCCACAGTCGTCCCCAGAACAGAACCAGCCTTCTTTATCAGGTTGTTGAGTCTTTTTAGGTCCCTGGTTCTGATGCTGCTGCCCCAACAGATGACGCAAGAGGAAATGACGCTCTCAACAACAGACTTGTAGAATATCTGCAACATCTTGTTGCAAACCTTGAAGGACCTTAGCTTCCTCAAGAAGTACAGTCTGCTCTGTCCTTTCTTGTAGATTGCTTCACTGTTGTGTCTCCAGTCCAGTCTGTTGTCCACATGAACACCAAGGTATTTATATTCCTCAACCACCTTCACTTCTTCTCCCATGATGGAAACGGGGTTCGATCTGACCCTTTTTCTCCTGAAATCTACAATCATCTCCTTTGTTTTGTTAACATTCAAGATGAGATGATTGTTCCCACACCATGCCACAAAGCGGTCCACCAGCTCTCTGTACTCAGCTTCTTGTCCATCTCTGATACACCCGACAACTGCAGAGTCATCTGAATATTTCTGTAGATGACAGGAGTCTGACTTGTACTGGAAGTCTGAAGTGTACAGAGTGAAAAGGAATGGTGAGAGTACAGTCCCCTGTGGTGCTCCTGTGCTGCTGATCACCTGGTTAGACACACAATTCTTCAGTCTGACAAACTGTGGTCTGTTTGTCAGGTAGTCATTAATCTAGGTGATTGTTGAGGCCTCCACCTGAGTCTTCTGGAGTTTCAGATGAAGCCGATCAGGCTGGATTGTGTTAAATGCACTGGAGAAATCAAAGAACATGATCCTCACAGTGCTGCCTGCTTTGTCCAGATGACAGTGGGTTTGTTGAAGCAGGTGTATGATAGCGTCTTCAACTCCAACTCCATGGCGATAAGCAAACTGCAGGGGGTCCTGATATGTGCTGGTTTGCTTACACAGGTGGGTCAACAGGAGTGTCTCCAGGACCTTCATGATGTGGGATGTCAGGGCAACAGGTCTGTAGTCATTGATGTCTGAAGGGTGAGTTTTCTTTGGTACCGGAACCAGACAGGATGTCTTCCACAACAGTGGTACCTTCTCTTGGGTCAAGCTAAGGTTGAAAAGGTGTTGCAGAATCCCACAGAGCTGCTCTGCACAGGCCTTCAGGACTCGGGGGCTGACACCATCTGGACCTGCAGCCTTGTTCCGGTTCAGTCTCTCCAACTGCCTCTTCACCTGACTTCTAGAAACAGAAAAGTGGGAGGGGGAGGCAAAGGGGACAGCAGCATCTCCTGATTGGGTTGAAGACAAACTAGTGGAAGCAGAAGAATCCATGACTGAGGTGGAGGTGGAGATGTTACAGGAAAGCTGTGGGTCAGAGGAGAGTGGGATGTCTCTTTGGCTGGGAACAGGAGGGGAGGATGGTGAGCTTGTTCCTGAACTGAACCTGTTGAAGAATGTGTTCAGCTCATTTGCTCTGTCCAGACTTCCATCCATCCGATCCTCCCTCTGCTTGAGGCCTGTGATCTTCTTCATTCCTGACCACACATCTCTGATATTGTTCCTCTGCAGTTACTCTCAAGCTTCTTTCTATACACCTCCTTGCTCTCTCTGATCTTGACTTTGAGCTGCTTCTGTATACTCCTCAGTAACTCCCTGTCTTGCTCCCTAAAGGCTCTTTTTTTCTTGTTCAATAGTTCCTTTAGCTCACTGGTGATCCAGGGTTTGTTATTAGGGAAGCATCTCACTGTTCTGGTGGGGATGTTGTCCACACAGAAGTTTATATAGTCAGTCACACACTCAGTCATGGCATTAATGTCCTCTCCATGTGGCTTACAAAGAGAAATCCAATCAGTTGCATCAAAACAACCCTGTAAGGCTTCTTCAGCTTCATGTGACCACTTTCTAACAGTCCTTTTTGTGACAGGTAGTCTCTGGACAAGGGGTTTATATGCTGAACAGAGAAAAACAAGGTTGTGATCTGATTTACCCAGGGGAGGTCTTGATTTGGAAATGTATGAATCCTTGACATTTGTGTAAAACAAATCCAATGTCTTGTTTTCTCTGGTAGAGCAGCTGACAAACTGTTGAAAAGTTGGCAGTGTAGCAGAGAGTGAGGCATGATTAAAATCACCAGATATTGCCACAAAAGAATTGGGGTGTTGTGTCTGTATCTTGGCAACAACGGAGCTGATGACATCACATGCAGTGTCGGCAACAGCTGAGGGTGGAATGTAAACAGCCACCAAAACAACACTGGTGAACTCTCTTGGCAAATAATATGGACGAAAACTTACTGCCAATAGTTCAATGTCAGGACTGCAGAGACGACTCTTCACAGTAACATGTCCTGGGTGACACCATCTGTTGTTGACAAGCACTGCCAATCCACCCCCTTTCCTTTTCCTGCTACTCTTTAAATCTCGATCTGCTCGTACAGTCAGGAAGCCTGGCAGAGAGACGCTGGAGTCGGGGATATGATCCTGCAGCCATGTCTCAGTAAAACACATAATGCTACATTCCCGATATTCTTGCTGAGTCCTTGTCAAGGCTAGAAGTTCATCCAACTTGTTAGCTAACGATCTTACATTGCCCATGATGACGGATGGCAGAGATGGTTTGAATTTCTTCTTTCTTTCTCTCCTCTTTGCTCCTGCTCTGCATCCACGAAGCCTCCTTTTCAATTCCAGTGGGATTTCTGGCTTCAGTTGTCGAATTATTTCTGCTTTTCCAATGTTAATCAGCTGCTCCCTGATGTAAACCACCCTGTTGCTGTGGTTATGCATCATAACAAAAGAGCAAAATATACAAACGTATTGGGAAAAATCAATCCAGCTGCACAGCATCCAAGGCAGGAAGGAACAGTTGTCCAAAAAATGCAATTTCTTCCAAGAAAAAACAGGAATGAAATTTAGAAAAAAGAAAAAATCTCAATGTGAGGTACAGAGCTACTCCAACGAGCTGCCACCCTCAGCGGCGCATTCTAGAATATATTAATATAATATATATATATATATATATATATATATATATATTAATAATATATATAGATGGGGTCCCCCTGCAGTCTAAGCCTATAGCAGCTTAACTATGGGATGTTTCAGGATCACCTGAGCCATCCCTAACTATAAGCTTTATCAAAAAGGAAAGTTTTAAGCCTGGTCTTAAAAGTGGAAAGGCTGTCTGCGTCCCCGACATTTACTGGCAGCTTATTCCACAAGAGAGGGGCCTGATAACTGAAGGCTCTGCCTCCCATTCTACTTTTAGAAACTCTGGGAACCTCAAGTAAACCTGCAGTTTGGGAACGAAGTGCTCTGTTAGGAAAATATCTTACAATGAGATCTTTGAGATATGATGGAGCTCGGTTATTAAGAGCTTTATATGTGAGAAGAAGAATCTTAAATTCTATTCTGAATTTAACAGGGAGCCAATGAAGAGAAGCTAAAACTGGAGAAATATGATCTCTCCTGTTAGTTCTCATCAGAACTCTGGCTGCAGCATTTTGGATCAGCTGAAGGCTTTTCAGAGAATATGTGGGACAGCCCAATAATAAAGAATTACAGTATTCCAATCTTGAAGTAACAAATGCATGGACTAGTTTTTCCGCATCACTCTGAAACAGGATGTTCCTGATTTTAACAATATTACAAAGATGAAAGGAGACAGTCCTAGAAACCTGTTTTAAATGCGCGTCAATTAATAAATTCTGGTAAAAAATAACTCCAAGGTTCCTCACTGTAGTATGAGAAGCCAAGAAAATACCATCTAGAGTAACTATATAGCTAGACAATTTCTCCCTAGAGTGCTGAAGGTCCAAACATAACGACTTCAGTTTTGTCTGAATTTAGAAGCAGACAGTTCTGAGTCATCCAGGTCTTTATGTCTTTAAGACATGCTTGTAGTCTGACCAACCTATTGGGTTCATCTGGTTTTATAGATAAGTACAACTGAGTATCATCAGCATAGCAATGGAAATTTATGCCATGCTGTCTAATAATGTTACCTAATGGAAGCATGTATAAAGTGAAAAGAATCGGTCCAAGCACAGAACCCTGAGGAACTCCATGACTTACTCTGGTGTGTGAGGAAGATTCTTCATTTACAAGAACAAACTGAAATCTTTCTGATAAATATGACTTAAACCAGCCTAATGCAGTTCCTTTAATCCCAATAACATGTTCAAGTCTCTTTTAATAAGATACTGTGATTGACCGTATCAAATGCAGCACTGAGATCCAACAGGACAAGCACAGACACAAGTCCGCTATCAGAGGCTAAAGCCCTATTCGGACGGGACTAGTTCAATGGGGGGACGTATGGTAATGTTGGTTAACCAGACGACGCCAGGGAGAAGAAATTACCAATTCGGACGGGACAAGAAATCCCTGTAATATTCATCTAACATGGGAGGAGTTGTTGGTTACGCACAACCGTCACATCCTGGATGCCATGCACGTCTTCATTTCACTTCCGTAAACCCCATCTGTAAACAGACATGGCGCCGACCATGCGTGCTTGCAAGTAGCGCTTCATCCAGAACCTCCATGTTTGCAAACAGACACACCTAATTGTTTCTCTCTTTAAAAGGATGTGACGACATATTCCGTACTTATTACCGAAGGTCGCATTCGCACGGGATTAGTATTACCTATGGTAGATACTCCGGACCGTTTCACAGGAGGTAGAATTCTCGGCAAAGTTTACCGACATACTCCGCTATCTTTACTGACATGGCGCGTTCGGACGGGACTAGATTTCCCGGTTATTATTACTTTACCCCAGGTCCCCCCATTAAACTAGTCCCGTCCGAATAGGGCTTAAGAGGAGATCATTGGTAACTTTCACCAGTGCTGTTTCTGTGCTATGATGCACTCTGAATCCTGACTGAAACTCTTCAAACGGATTATTTCTATGTAAATGATCACAAAGTTGAGCTGCAACTATTTTTCAAGAACTTTAGACATAAAAGGGAGATTGGATAAAGGTCTGTAATTAGTTAACACTTCTGAATCAAGAGTAGGTTTTTTAAGTAAAGATTTAATTACAGCAACCTTAAAAGGCTGAGGTACATATCCTGTCAACAAAGACAGATTGATAAAATCCAATATGGAAGTGTCAATTAAGGGGAAAACCTCCTTGAACAGTCTGGGTGGGATTGGGTCTAAAATACAAGTTGATGGTTTAGAAGAGACTATTGCTGTCGTTAGTTCAGATAGATAAACTGGACAGAAGCCGTCTAAATACAAATCAGGTTCTAAGGAAACCTCTAAAGCTGCTGTACTTGATGATACATCACTGATAATAGTGGGAAGGACTCCATCAATCTTCTCTCTGATAGAAACAGTTTTATTGATAAGAAGCTCATGAAATCATCACTGCTGAGAGTTAAAGGAATACCTGGCTCAACAGAGCTGGGACTCTTTTTCAGACTGGCTACAGTGCTGAAAAGAAACCTGGGATTGTTCTTATTCTCTTCTGATGATGGATAATAAGCAGTTCTAGCTTTACGAAGGGCTTTCTGATGAGTTCACAAATGAAAAAACTTAGAGTGATCACATTTTCACCGCAAAAGAGCCTACTGTAGCTTTAAGATTAGCCTACCTCCACTTAAAGGTTCTCGCACCTTAGTTTTGTTCTCCCAACTATGAGTGCTTTGCTTATTTACCTGTATTACATAAATTATGAGGTGTTTTTTTTTTTTTTTTTCAAACAAATATGAATGCAGGTTCAACAAAATGGCCATTTTCAATACAGAACAAATTCCTCTTGAGTGGTCAAACAACAGAAAGAAAATCTCCAAATCGATCTTTGTCCGATGAATATAAGTCATAAAATATTGATTCACACTTTCGCCCTGTGTGATTCTGTGTCCATCAGCTATCTGCCCATACCTTGAGTGTGCCAAAGTGTTGCATGTGAGCACAAGTGGAGTCTGGGGAACTGTGATAACTTTGAGACTGGCTTGTGCATAACACTCCAGCATTGTGGAGATTTTGGCACTGGATCAAAGAAGAATTTTGCACAAATCGGCCAACACACACAAATAAACACTAAAACAGGAGGATCGCACATACCCAATGAGCATCTGTAATAGATGGCTTAGAACAAAGACATGCATGGCTACACAGTGGCTCTGCAGCCGTTCATTGTTTGAAGTAGACAAACTGAGTTTGATTCATGCCCTACTAAGCAATTATGGTTGTCTCTCTCTGAATCCAAATATTGTCAGGACGGAGGGGGTATGAGGTGGGACTCAACCGTAAAACACAAAGTGCACACATTTCCACATTTATATCTAAAAGTGGGACACAGTCAGTATGATGAACTGCTTGGCAAGTAGTTGGCAACTGAGTCACACAATGCTTGACAAAAACGATTTGATGCTTGTTAAGAAATGGACCTGTCAGCATCTAGAGCCCCATCACAGTCCATGAGTGAGAGAGTGATTAAAACAAAGGCAACTTCTATTCAAACAGAGGAACCAGCCTCAGTGGCTGTGATACTTTGCTGCCTCTTCTTATGAGCATATTTTACTTAAATGCCCTTCGGATCCTCAGATGAATTAGTTCCCAACAGCACAAACACTTGACAGTGATTGGAATAGCTGCTATTGTAGACCCAGGAAATGGCACCTCCTGGAATTCTGTGTGTGACTCTGGCGTGTTGAACTCCTTTCTGTGTGTGTGTTAGAAAAACTTGGCTGATTAAGCACCTTGTTGGTAATTTAGTGTGACAGAGGACTGGGCAGTAGTAGAGGGGATGCAATTGTTTCTGTTAAAGACCTTCAGTCACAGAGACGTAAAGCCTGGCTGGCTTGGTTAAGAGCAATGAGATCACACAGTTGCACCTTTTAAATGACACAGTAGGGGTGTGTGTGTATACGTGTTGATGATAGGGAATTGTGTTCCTAGTACTGAAGTGTCCCAATGAACCTGTCTTACATAACACCGTAGCGTGAAGAACAGTGTCTCTACTGTTTGAAAATAGGATGCACCTGGTTTTAGAAGGATTCATTCACACTGAAAATATAAGTTACATCTTTTTCAGACGTGGGATTCATAACAAAAAAGAATCAATAGCATTATGTCTTTCATACATAGGACTCTTTTATCCAAATGGCTACATTCACAAATTCCTACTGCATAACAGTGATTCAGAGTTGTGCTCCATGATATTTATTGCCCTTGCAAGATTACAAGCTTAGAAAATGAGATATAATGCTAAAGAAGTCTGAGCTTTCTCACATTTCATATTGATACGATTAATATGAGTCTTACCTGCATAATGTGGTTATGTAAAACATGAAGATGTTGATAAGAAACAATTAAAAAAAAATCTTCTTGCTTTATGTTTTAGTTGTTTAAGTTTCATTGAGTCTGCAGTAATGAGCATAGTTGTCATCAAAACATTAACTTTACCTATACTTGGGCTCACTATCTCCTCTGACACCTCTTGTTGACTTGTGTTTCTTTTGGAAAGAAAACTTGGCAGCATTTAATTTATTTAATGTTACAATGTGCAACACATTAAGAGCTACAGTTAGTTTGACAGAGGATCATCAAAATAGTTATAATTTTCTCCTTAACATCTATTCTGTTATGCACAGAACAGATATTTGAAACAGAGTGGCAGGTGTGCTGTTGAGTGACAACATAATTGCTGCTTTGAACACTGCTGTCTGAGCTGATCAGGGCTCACTGGGATGCTACTTGAAATTGTCATGAAAGTTGGACCGAACTGCAGTTTAAGCAGTTAAGCTGTTCAGCTGTGGATCGGATATTAGGGTGGTTTGCCACCAATCAAAACGTCAGCTGTTTAATCACAATGTCTTTGGGGAAAACACTGAACCCCACACTGAGTATATATATGTATGTGTGTGTATATATATATATATATATATGATAGAGAAAAGGTGTACAAGCAAGAATCACTGTGTAAATGTGTATCGACTGATGACTGATAAAAAAATTGTAAGTACTTTTGAAGGTTAAAAATGTGTCAAAATATGCATGGATCATTTGCCATTTAAATATCTATTAATATGAACCGTTGTTCCTCTTCCGACTGGATGGCAGAATATGTGGAGAGTGCATCCCATTAAACAATACTGCACATGGCTCTACAACTTAAGATGTGAGTCATTGACCTTTTTTGATGTTAAAACACTTATAGAACTCTCTTTCCTAGCAATAGCATAAAAATGACAACTAAGGCAAGAAGTAACTGGGAGTGAGTGTTTATCAATTACTATCGCCACTGCAAAAAAAAAAAAAAAAATTTGTGGGTGAACTCATCACCAGCAGTTAACCAAGATCATAACATAACATGAATAACAAAACAACCCAATATTGTGTCAATTAGTGGATCTATGACTCTATGTCTCTCCTGTGTCTCCCTTTTTTTAACATGTTCTCTTTCCTTCCCAGGAGTCTACACCTTTGGTCTCTTCACTGTTGACATCTTCGTCAATGCAGGGCAGGTAGTGACAGGAAACTTGGCACCCTACTTCCTGACAGTCTGCAAGCCAAACTACACGGCACTGGGATGCCAACAGGCCCTCCGTTATATTAGCCACCAGGAGGCCTGCACAGGAAACCAGGATGACATCCTGCGGGCTCGCAAGACCTTCCCTTCTAAGGAGGCTGCGCTCAGTGTCTATGCTGCACTCTATCTGGCTGTGAGTTTATGGCTTTAAGGCCCTTATACTCCTAAAATGTCTGATGTATGAAATAACTTATTTTTCTGTTAAACTGTTACCTTTTCTGACAATTAGCATGCTTAATTAGCAGCATGCTAATTAACTTGTTCCTCATTTATTTGTTTCTGCCTCCTCTTATCTTTCACAACCAACAGGGCAAACATTGTCAACACCACTCCCACAACAGTTATCTCAATAGCCATATCATTGTACTGCACACAAACCTTTATATCATCAAAAACGTGATAAGCAAATGCCAGTTCACTTGGTAAATACAACAAATAGACTACAGCCCCCTTCTGCGTTGGAGAGAGCTATCCTCTTGCACATGTCTAAGTGGTGTGCCTTCAGTGTTTCCCACAGATGTGAAGGCAATGTGTGGTGGTGGGCCACGGGGGGGGGTTTAAAAATAAAAATTCTTCAAAATAATTCCTTCGTTAATAATTGGTCACACAGAACTTTATTGTATTAATATTCACATCTTCATTGTAAACAAATTAATAACATAGCTAATTACACTGGTCGGACTGTTCAGCTCTGTTTCAGACTGATACCTCCGGTTCAGGCTGGTCCTCATCCTCAACACGCACGTCTCTTTTTCAATCTCGGAAAATATTTTTCAATACTCATCTGGATTGAAGCAGCAAACATTCAGTGTAAGAGTTTAAAAAAACTACTTTATTTGATTCACAGCTGCTAGTGTTTTGACCTCGACAACCCACCAACTTTTTTTTTTTTTTGGCAAACTTGCGACTAGTTAACTTTATAAAGAAGGCGTAATCGCTTGTTTGCCATGGGTCGGGACGGGACAACATTGTATTCAAAATATAAAATATTTTATAGTGTTGAATCTGTGGCGCACCGCCACAAATTAGTCTATGTGTGGGAAACACTGGCCTTAACTGGCAACTGGACATGGTCTTTGCTGCGTGTGCAATTGCGATTTCTTTGACCAGACACTGGCAACAGGAGGATACCCAGCAGGTCGCCCTTTCGTCACAGCTAGTTCTTGACATTAGCTTGGTGTAAAAGAGCCCTTACCCTATAAACTGTGGGTCAAAAACCAGACCGCAAGCACATTTCAACAAATTCATGTGTGCTACAAAATAGTTTATTAACGTAATCAATAAGGAATTGTATTTATCGTGTTTTCTTTGATATTATACATAGCCAAGGTTCACAATTATGCTAGTTTGAGAGAGGCTGTTTTTTTGTGCTGTTAATCTTCCACTGTTAATGTATGGTACAGTTTTCTATTTCCTCATGTAGTAACCAATTTTAGATGTTTGTTTTGTCTCTGATGGCAGCAGTGTGTTATGTGGATACTTACTGTGTCAAGACCCATTCTTGTTTTGTCTGTCCAATAGAATTACAATGAAGTTTAATTTTTCTTCCAGTCCTAATGCAAATCTATGTGAGATTGACTATGATTGCCTGCCTCCATTCTGTATCCACTTTGAATCTGATGAAGACACAGTAGTGTTGAAACATTTGCTTTGGCAAATTGCAATGGAGTCAGAGAGCCCCAGCCTTTCATCATTGTCAGTTTATTGTCCTTAGCTAAGAAGAACCTGATCCAATTTGATACTGTTGGAAGATGTGCATGTGCATGACATGTGTAAAGCTTGAAATGACAAGTGAAATCACTTTATAAGCTGCGTACTATTTAACATCCCAATAATAACATGCTGCCACGACTGCCCCGTATTATGAATTTGTGACTCGTTAAAGGAAAGTGTGTCATCTGCTTCAATGAGTCATGTTTTCCCCCTGCAGCCTGCAGGGATGGTAACTTACAGAACACCTTAATGGGTTGTGTTTAAGGGTTTCAAACAACAACCTATATGGTGATTTTGATTTGAGGCTTTGTTTCCCAGAAAACTGGAATGTCTGGTCACTCTAGATGAAATTTAGTGTAATGCTTAACACTATCTATGTTAAATCTCGAGACAATTTCAAGTCTGCTGAAACAATTAACTGTCCACAAAATTATTGTTTTCCCCCATCAATATCAACTAGATATGAGTGTTATCTCTTTTGTTAAATTGACTTTGTTAGATGTTCTTTAGTTGTAGTTACTGTTATTTATGTGAAATTGGACCCCACACTCAAATCCATTGCATGACTGAATTTCAGGAAACAAAACTAAAGTTCCTTTAATGATTCAAGGGTTTATTAAAGGAAAGGTTGCCGTAGGTGAGATCGTCTAAGCTGTTAAAACTGTTAAATTATTACATCAACTTTTATTGGCCAGCAGTAGAGATATTGATATGTCACACTGCTCTGCTTTCTATTGTCGTTTCTTGTCGAAAGACAACAAAGGAAGTAAAAGAGTGCCCTCACAGTTTTCCTACAGGGAGAAGCTGCAACAACAGTTTCCAATTGACCTGCAGCTGTGTTTTTGCCAGCTCTTCCTGGATCCATTTGATATCTTTGTCCACTAGAGCTAAGGCAAAAGAGCCTTTTAATAAGATTTGTATAAAAATTCCATATTACATCCCAATCTGTTTCAAAATATTGCCAGTTGATGAGCCAACTGTATTTTTACATAAGCAAAATACAACTGTCTGCAGTATGATTTAGTAGATTCTTTTGTAATATGCATGGAGCAAGCCAAGTGCTTTAGCCACCGTCTGACATGCCCTTGCCCATAAACAGTAATTCAGATAGAATACTCTGTATGTTCCAATATGTTTGCCTTAAATCACAAATGATAGAATGTGCTTCACCTACAGTATTGTCTGTTGTGCAGACACTATGAACTTTGTTCTACTCCTCATTCTTCTCTCTGATCTTCTTCATTGTTTGTACATTTCAATGTCATCAGTGTTGGACTCACTAATAAGAATGGGTTTGTTCAAACCAGAAGACATTGCTACTAACCATACTGTACTGTGATGTAAGCAACAATGGCAGACTGTGGGTGAGGAAAACTGTTTTGTAATATGACATCTAAGTCTTAAATGTCAAACTCAAATAGCCAAATCAGAAGTTCATCTAATAAGCAATGCAATTCATATTAGTCAGGGTTTGTTTTAAAGCCTTTCAGTGGTCCAACCACATTTAGCTGTACAACAAATCCAGTTTTTCAGTTAGAGTAGCTGTGTAAAATTAACATTATTATAAAAGATCTTGTCCAACTCTGAAAGGAGAGCATAGTCTTGATTATTGTCTTAACCTCTTTTGTTAAAATTCCTACCCTGTGTGACTCACTGGATTACTTAAGGATAATGAACAAATCAAACATTTCCAGAAAGACTCTGATTCTCGCCGATAGTCTAATTCCTTAAATTTTCTGTGTCAGATTGCTGGCGTCTGCTCGACTGCCTGTAAGCGATGGATGCTGGCTTTGGACCATCAGTGACTCCCTGCACGATAGGGGGAGCAGATTGCTTCTGTTATATAGGTCATTTAGCAAAGGCCATTGTGTATGTACAATTCAGCAGCACACGCATGCACAGACACACACACACACAAGCCTAGAGCTCTGAGGAGATGATGATTACTCCTCTTCAAATTCTCATTATCTTAGTCATTTTTGCAATGCCAGGACCAAACATTGCTATCCTGCAGCGGCTGAACCCGTGGTTTTATTGAAACAAGGCTGTGATTACCCTACTCAAATGGTAATGTCACAGTAATGTTGTGAATCATAATTTAATGTCTTGGCACAGATTTCCACTGTAGAGCTATGTCATTTCTAGGCAACCTGAAGCAAGATGGAATCATGTCGTCCAAACAATAGGCTCATGGCTTATGCATATTGGTAATGAAAAACTGTAATACACATCAGTTTTTTTTTTTAGATCACATCATGTGTCATGTTGCCAAAAGGGTCTGTTTTAACTCAGTTATCTAAACCAGTCATTTGGAAGTAGAGCCACATTATTAGTCACTCAGTCTACTGTAAATATTAGAGAAATACATTCTGATTCATTTAATCTACTGTGCTATTTTTTTGCTGTGCATATACACTGTTGCAGTGGAGGGCTGGGCTATTACAACAGAAACATATGTCATAAACAGACATAGGTGTTTGATTTGGGTTCAGATATTTACAATTTCTTTAACGAAATTTGGACTTTTTAATTTAACTTATGTAACATTTCGTACTGTAACGAATCACACCACTTGAAGTTATGACGAAGTGGATCGACCTCCTATTTTCACATTTATGAGTGAGAGATGGAGCACCTGTTCATCAGCTAAATGGAGAGGGAGTGAGCAAAATGCGGTCTGGTTAAATCTATGAATATATTTTGTTACAGTGGATGGCTGGGCACTGGTTCTGAGCTGCCTCTGACAAACATACAGAGGGACGCTCCTTCTGAGACCTGTGTGTGTGTGTGTGTGTGTGTGTGTGTGTGTGTGTGTGTGTGTGTGTGTGTGTGTGTTTAAGTGCTGGCAGATGAGATTTTGAGGCTTTGAAAGGAATGTTCTAGTTTTTCAAAACTTTTGAATACTTTTCTTTGCATTTATAATTGGTAAAAGTACTTTATTGTGCTTTCATATGAAATCTTAAAAATTATCTAATGATTGAAAGGATCTAACTTCATGTACAAACAGTCAATAACCATTGAAGCATGTTTTTACAGTATAAGAGACATTACATTACCAAGCTTTAGAGCTTGCCACTCTCCAACAAAGTGTGGCAAGCTTTAAGATAGAATAATACCTGACTGACAATGTAATTCTCTTTATGCTTACATTTCCCTTGTCTGCAGTCCAGTCACAAACAGTTTGTACTGATCCCTCTTTTGGGTACTATCCTGCCATCTGTTGAACTGGTCCAACACCGTACTGCAGATTGGAATCCTTAAGAAACTGAACTGCCAACCTACTGGTGATTGAAAAAATAACTATAGAAAAAAAGTATTTAATGATAAATGAGTTATCCCTTTACATTGAACCTTACAAAATGTACCACCTGTTCGTCTTTATAATGAGGCAATCACAGTAAACATAGACAGAAAGAAAAAACCTTAATATCGGGTTGCAGTTCGTGTTTATTTCATCTTCTGTTTATTTTCTAAATCAATTGTAAAAATTCAGACAAAAATCTCTAAAATAAAAGTGACCACATTACTTTTTTGCTTTTTCTAAACCTCAAAATAGACAAATGTATTTCAAGAGAAAGAAGACTCTCATACTAACAGTCATTTAACCTATTCTTATTCTATTCTATAATCTAGTTATATTAATTTTTATTTCTCAGCTAAAACTTTAAAACTTCTGGCAAATGAAGTGAATAACACTCATCTATGTGACCTGTGTCATGCATCTAACTGATGGGGGCTTCCAATCAAATATTTCTTGTAGATTTCCTCTATTTCAACTTGATATATTAGCACAGAGGTCAGTGCTAGCTCTACAACTCAGCGTGCCTTTGGCTGAGTAGGTCCCCCTCAGCTAGAAGGAGAGATCAATGTCTGAGCACAAGATGAACGGCTCTCCCTTAAATCAGCCTAATTAATGTGGAAACTTTGAAGTTTCCACATTATTTGATATTCCATGATATAGTGAGCACACCAACAGCTACTCATATCTGACTTTAAATAGAAAATATAAGTTTAGAGAATTTGTCAGCTTGCTATGAAAAACGTGCAATGGAAATAAATAGGTGGTTAGATAGATCATAGATGTAAATGGTGTGTCTAAATATATATGTCTTTGCATTTTACAGAAGTCAGCAAGCAGGTTTTGTTGTGGATCTATGTTTAAACCTAATCATATGTGACAGCTCTGTGAAACCATAATGACTAACAGAGGTAAATCATCTTGACCCAGTAAAGAATGAGCACTTATACATCCTCGCACATATCACTGTAGAATATGTCCACTCTGGTGGAGCAGGTAGACTGTCATGCTAAGAGTGACATACTAAATCATGAATGCGGCCATGCACACATATCAGAAGGGGCAGTGGAGCTGTTTTGCTCACAACTAGTTACAAAGGCATAGAACATTACATAGCACAACGCAAATATAACTTCTTGAAGATCATCTGACTAATTATTGGATTTATGAAAAGAAAATCACCATATTCCAAATTACATCAAAGGCTTGCTGATGAAATTAAAATGCCAGTATACATAATGTGCAAAGACAAGTAAACACTAGCATGTTTACATGGCATCAAGCTTCTCCCGACTATCCTAACACACCCATTAATGTGGCTGCGGATCAAATAACTCCGGCATGAAAATGTAGATTTAGAAAGGCCTAGGTGCCCACCACATCCTCAAAATGTTTTTTCATATTTTTGTAAATAATGGTCAAGAGTAAGTGCATATTATTTCATCCAAATTCTCAATAAAGTTGCTCTCATTCACATGTTTTTCTATGACTTTTGTTTGATTGCTAAACACGTCATTGCCTGGAAAATCAGGCCTTTAAATCTACATGTCAACCTTCCCTGGGCCAAATGCATTTTCAGACTGCTCTAATAAAATCCTGATTTTGTTACCACAGATTATCTGAAAAAAATCACCATGCACGTAACTTAAGGACAATTTCTTGCATTGAATTCAACTATACTTATATGTATGAGTGATAGATTGTCATGAATGTCCACAGCGTGATGGTGTTGGACGTACTACAATCAAAAACTCAATTTTGATCCTGTGCATTTATTCAACACAAAATTACTTTAAGAAAGAATGACCAGTTAAACAACCACCCATATTGTAGTAGATAAATTTCCATGCTCATTACCGACCCCATGCAGGTTACAAAAAACCCCAAACATCTATAGTCAGAACTAAATCTAAAGTCATGTCTTCTTCTCAATGGAGAATATTTTGATGGTTTGTATTTTGTACGTATTTAGTTTTTCCTCTGGCATGCCAGACCCCTGAAAACAGTGACATATTTAGCTCTTTGACTCAAGGTTTTTTAAAATCCAGATGTTTGAGCCTTGTCTAAGAGTAGATCAGCAGAATTTTATAATAAAAAGTCCCAAACGTTTCTTGCATACAAGCTTTCATTGGTCCTATGATAGATATTGCTTTATAGTAGCATTTTATTGAAGAGATGGAATGAGGATGTCAACTTTTGTAATTATTCATCAAAACTGAAGCCTATAGGTAACCTTTGTTAAGGTCACTTGACCTAGGTATAAATGCTGTTTATACCATTTTGAAGGAAATTGTCTGATTTCGGGAACTGTTGATGGGTTTTTCTGATGTGAAAGAAGCTTTTGGATTTTTCTAACCTAACCAGCACTAATTTTTTTCTTAAAACCCACTCATAGGAACAGTCATTGTAAGAACTCGAACAAAAAGTCATGAGCTCGAACAAATAAAAGTTTGATTTGATTAATGTCCACCAGATGAGGGTAAAGTAAAAACAATTTCCCAATATCTGTAAATAGACCTTCAAATGAATTCATATCAGACCTGTTTAAAGCCTCTGTGCTGTGGATCCACGTGTTTAAGACTGACAAAAGAAAAACAGTTCATCTTTCTAATAACTTCCACCAGAGACTTCGTATCTAGTGCACTATATCACTCCTCCCCCACTGATTTTATCCAAATCACTTTGTAACCAGGACAACAACAGCCTAGCTACAATATTGTCTGGGGTTTTGCATTTTCAGAGAGATGTGTGTCGTGATGGGGAAAATTATACAAATGCAGATCTTATTTAGATCCATATTATGCTGCTTAGTGCAGTATAAAAATGTCAATAGATAGGTCTGAAAATAAAATAATCAAAAAAGCTCAAGTGAAATGAAATATTCAAAATCTAAACTGCATTTTTAATTTTGGCACTTGAACAGGATATGCTTCACAGCATCATGAACACTAAGGCTATTTTTGTCACTACTGAAAATGTGTATTAGCATAATTGTCAAACAGCAGTTTATAAAAGATATATTAATGCCATGTGTCAAGGAATGGCACAAGGAAATGTGGAACATTACTACAACAGCAGTATTCTTGGACACACCATGGGTTCCAGAGAGCTATGAAAATGCAAATAGATCACCTTCATTCATCTGTTTATAGAGAAGAACTATATCTAGCCATGAATTAAAAAAATATTGTACTGTTCAGCCATTTTACACTGAAAGTGGGAAAACATGGTATGTATGAATTATGAGATGAGGAATGAATAAATTGGAGTAAGGGGAAAAAATTTACATTTGATCAGGCCTTGGAAGAAATTGTGCACTCAAATAAAAATTACAATTAGGTCCTTGGAGGCTATGTGCTGCCTCACTCAATATGAGTGATAAGAGCCAAATATAGACATGCTTCCTCTAGTATATACAGTTATATATGTCTATTTTATATCTCATACGCTCCTTCCTGCATCTCTTACAAGTGTATTGTTTTGGCAATAAAACAAGGTCAGCTTTTATATTAACATGCATTTGTCACATGGTTGTTGTTCAGGAAACAGCTCCAGTGTGGAGGCTACTACTGCGTGAAATGTTGATTCTACTTAATTGAATCCATTCATCCCTGCTGTTACAGACTCGCAGATTTTAGTGTTCCATTGCCTCACCCTGGGGGCGAGAAAGATCATATAGTCGACTGGATGGCTGGGGTGCTCTAGGCAGGAAGTCTATAGCACAGTCGTAGGGGCGGTGAAGAGGTAATGACATGGCCCTATCTTTGCTGAAAGCTGTGCCAAGGTCATGATAAATAGTGGGAACCAAAGACAAATTTGCGCAGTGTTACATCCCGGCTCGGCCAGCGGGTGAGAGATGTGACATTAAGTATCCCAGACAAGTTTGATGTTGATAAAGAAAAAAAAGGTTTATTTTGTTGGATTAAAATTGGTCCAGAAACAAAGATAATATCCTCCAAACAGGAGTGTGGCACATGAGAAACAAAAACTAATGAAAAACAAACTCCATACAAAACAAAACTGGGACTCAACTTAAAGCGAGGCCAAAATGGCTCTGGAACACAAAACAAACTAATAAGGAGAAAATCTAAGTGCAACACAAAATCAGGATACCCAAAAGGGTACTAGCAAAAGCTACACCAGCTTTTATCAGTCTCAACACACAAGCAACAAAGCTTAGGATCAGAGTCACAACACACAAGTGGGCAAACTGTTCCAAACCAGAGGAACAGCTGCAGCGAGCAAAAGGAAGTGAGGGTTTTAAATATCCCAGTCCTTCTCAGGGATAGGTGGAGCACTCAATTGCCCAGCCAGTGACGAAGTCTGTGGGTGACACCCAGGAAGGAGAGACGGGAAGGGCTGCATCCAATGGAGCTTGCTGGCGACTCAGGGGGACTGCATGATGTAGAGTGGGGAAAGAAGAGAAACACACACACCACAAGGCCACTGGCCGTAACAGCAGGAATTGAGGTATCTGACGGGGGTGACTGGAAGACTGGAGGGCCGATCTGAGGCAGTTGGAAAGACAGAAAAGACTCCAGCTTTCAGTCTGACTAAAGAATGTGTCGGTTATGTTGTGCTAACAAGGGGTAACCAAGTATTAAGGGTACGCTAGAGACAGAGAACAGAAGGAATTGAATTAGCTCTCGGTGGTTTCCAGAAACGATTAAAGGTGATGGGTTTGGTTTTATGGGTTATGATGGTCAATGTACCTCCATACAATGCTGAGACCATGATGGGTGAAGGCAGGGGCTCCAGGGGCATTCAAAGCTGAGAGGCCACACTAGGGTCTAGAAGGTTTTTTTTTCTCCTCCCGAATCCACTAGAGCCAGAAGTTCTCGGGTGGTTTTACCAAGTTGGATAGTCGTAAAGGTAGAGTAAAGCGAGGAGGTGTTT
Source organism: Odontesthes bonariensis (assembly GCF_027942865.1). Taxonomy (NCBI): domain Eukaryota; kingdom Metazoa; phylum Chordata; class Actinopteri; order Atheriniformes; family Atherinopsidae; genus Odontesthes; species Odontesthes bonariensis. Next base: position 27,900,720 of record NC_134525.1, on the reverse strand, counting down.
TGTTCTGTGCTCCACCCACCAGTAATCCGACTGGCAGGCTCTGTCTTTTGGCTGCACTGGACAAGCAGAAATGTAATAACCCTTGGAGCTGTAATAGATGCAGTCGTTAGCCTTTACATGACAAACTGTCTCCTCAGGTGTATGTCTCGCTCGATCCTCCTGCATGAGCGTGGGAATTTCCTCAGAGTGGGATGACACTGGCAGGTCCAGTTGAAGGTAGCGAAGAGAGCATGTTGTGGGAAGACCAGAGTGATGGAGATGGGAGACCCTCTCCCTTCTCCGTTAAGCTAGCCGGTTGTCGATACGGATAGCCATGGTAACTAGGAGGCTTCCCTGGAAGCTAGCTGGTCCTTCATTTGGTCGTTTAGTACATTTAATAGAATTCCCTGGGGGCGCTGGGCAGCCACCCCGTTTCTACAGCTAAGATGCGGAAATCAATAATGAACTCTGTTACTGACTGATTTCCTTTTTTTAAATTCAGTTGTCTTTTGGCTGCATTAACCTTGCAAAGAGGGTGGTCAAACGTTCTCCTTAACTCCTCCCGTAAAGAGGTGAAAGGAAAAGAGTCAATTGAGTAAAATTGGAAAAGGACTAGTGCCCAGTCCAGCGCTTTGTCCTTAAGCAATCCAATGATGTAGGAAATCGGTGGAAAAGGAGCGTGGGGAACAAGGAAAGGTTAATGAGCACTGACGTAAAAAAACTCCACACTTGCTGATGTCACCTCAGAAGTGATCCGGGTTGGGAAAGGAAGCGTCACAGAAGACTGGCTCAGGTGTAACGCCATGGCTGACTGAAGGCGGACTTGCAGGTTTGGCTGGTGGTAGAGTTTCTGGAGGAGAAGCAGACAGATGTTCATGAACATTCTGAAGAAATTCAACAACCTGGTTTAGTCGTTGGTTATTGGTACCCTGTTGTTTGTGCTTTCTCATGCTCTCTGAGCATGACTGTTTTGTTAGGGCTGAACAGAAAGTGTCCACTGAGTCCATCTCTTGGCCAGAATGTGCTGTCACGGCTAATGCCAGGCTGACTCACAAAAAGAGCGGACACTGACACTGGAAGTTTTGAGTAAAAAGGCAAGGTTTATTTAAAGGCAGGAGATGTGGTGAACCAGAGAGTGGATCCAAGAGAACGGGAAACTCTGAGGGAGATAGTTAGAGATGGTCTGAGAGAGACATTTATCCAGGTAATGGTGTGGGTTCATCCTTACTGATTCCAGAGTGGAGAGGAGGATGCTGGTTGTGGTGCAGTGGTGCTGAGTCAGCGGTGGGGCGAGCAGGTTCAGTTAGTGAGCAGGTAGGTGTCTCGTAATCCACAGGAGAATGCTAGATCCTTGGCTTGGAAATCCAAAGCAAGGTGAGCAATGAAGGAATCAGCACTGAGAACACTGGAGAACAAGGTAAACGCACAAAGACAGATTCAAAGTATGAAGCACAGAAGTCGGGCTGAATTACCACTGAAGTAGTGAGACAATATGGCAGAGACTGGTTGCTCCTGCAGATCCTTAAGAGGGTGTTTTGATGATAAACAAGTGAGAGTGCAGGAGCTGAACCAGACTCCGCCCCGAGCTTCCTGGAAAACCTGCTGGAGGATGTTACAGGCAGCAGGTTTTCCACGGGGTTTCCAGATTCTGTCGCATCTGTCACTCACGTCTGCTCAGTGTGAACCTGCTCTCATCCGTGAAGAGCACAGGGCGCCAATGGCGAATATGCCAATCTTGGTGTTCTCTTGCAAATGCCAATCGCCCTGCACGGTGTTGGGCTGCAAGCACAAGCCCCACTTGTGAACGTCAGGCCCTCATAACACCCTCATGGAGTCGTTTTCTGACAGTTTGAGCAGAAACATGCATATAAGTGGCCTGCTGGAGGTCATTTTGCAGGGCTCCTCCTGTTCCTCTTTGCACGAAGGAGGAGGTAGTGGTCCTGCTGCTGGGTTGTTACCCTACGGCCCCCTCCACGTCTCCTGGTGTACTTGCCTGTCTCCTGGTATCTCCTCCATTCTCTGGACACTGTGCTGAGAGAAAACAGCAAACCTTCTTGCCACTGCTCGCATTGATGTGCCATCCTGGATGATCTGCACTACCTGAGCAACTTCTGTGGGTTGTAGACACCGCCTCATGCTACCTCTAGGAGTGAGAGCACTGGCAAAATGCAAAAGTGACCAAAACATCAGCCAGAAAGGATGAGAACAGAGAAATGGTCTGTGGTCACCACCTGCAGAACCACTCCTTTATAGGGGTTGTCTTGCTAATTGCCTTCCACCTATTGTCTGTTCCATTTGCACAACAGCAAGTTTAATTGATTCACAATCAGTGTTGCTTCCTAACTAGACGTGTGATTGACTTGGGGCGATTGTGTTGTTTAGGTATTCCCTTTAGTTTTTTTGAGCAGTGTATATCTGGTCAATCATATAATTCACACTGACTTTCAAAATCAACAATTGTTTGGCAAAATACACATTGTAAAGAATTAGGTGTGTTCTGTGGTGCATCTGTTCCATTTATAGGGCTACATGCAGATTGTGGCATTTCAGCAGTCAGACGGAGTCATAGTTGTAACGATACTAGTGGTGCTAACAGTGCCTCTTCTACATCCTCCTCAAATGTACCATGATTGGGAAAAGGTTTTTAAAAAAATCATAGTATGAGCAAGTTTCCTTTTTAATTCTGAGTTTTCATTATGCTGATTTTGAGCACTGCAAAATGTAAAAAGTAGATGAAACAATTGAATGCTAACTTTTAGATATAAGTGATTCTTAAAGTAAAAGTAGTTAAGGACCCTGATTTCAGACTATGGATGTTGAAATACAACACAGTGTATACCAATTTAATGTTTCAGGATCTAAAATGGAAGAAAAACAAACACGTAAAGCTGTGTGAGAAACCACAGTAATACAGTTATTTTTCATTCAGATTGTGTGCATGTGTGCACATGTGTATGTACAAATTTCATGTGTATGCATGTATGCATGACAAATAAATCTGATCTTAACATGGTTGACAAGAAACAAGATATTTAATGTGGCAAATAAACAGTTTTGATGACAATCAGCTGCATGTTATCAACTATAACACCTCAAGCACAGTGTATTAGTTGTAATGTGAAAAACACAATTTACTTTAAGCATAAAGCTAACTGTGCTTACCTCTTGTTAAGTTGTTGAAAATGTTTGAGTTTGAGTCAAGAAAAGGCTGTCTATATGAGTATTAAATTACATTCACATAAAAGTCCCGGAAGGTGTCTGTCTGCTTTAAATTTCTTTGAAAGAATTATAATTTGAAAATGTTGTTCCTGCTAAGCAGATTGCTGCAGCCCATCTCATCTCACATTTCCTTCCCTGTAAGCACTTCAGGAAGTTATAATGGCAGCCTTCAGCATCATATAACTGTCTCCTCGATGGGTCTTATCATGTGTTAAATGGAGTGCGTGGTTTCAGTGGTTTATAATTACTTATTATTATTTATCTATTTATTTAAAAAGTAAATTGGCTACTGCATATCATGGTAAATTGTGATAAATTCCAATACCTTCCGCACAAATTTTGCACACTGAAAGAGAAATTCCTTGCATCATGCAAATTGCAGTAAAGGGTTTGAGAAAAGTTTATACTCAATCCCCAGCTGACTCCAGAATATTGAGATCAGGGCTTTTTGGGGGCATGACCATCTGTTGCTGAACTCCTTGTCCTTCTTGTTACTAAGAATAGTTATTTGACTAATTTGATTTTTGGGGTTGTTGCCATGCTACTGAATCAATCTGGCAACACAGGGATGCTGTCCTGATGGGTCCCAATCTCCTTTTTAGAGGGATATAAATCTAAAGATATAAAGCAACTATATGGGAGGTTAGTGGAAGTAAGGTTTGTGCTGGATGCAGGTGTAACAGGTGTATTTGGGAATCACTGAATTGCTTCATTAGAATATAAAATAAATTTAAAGAATTAATCTTTTTTTGTCATTAAATTCCAGCGTCTGATGTGTCATGACTTTCCCAGTGGCTCTGTAGCTCAAATTAATTGCTATTCATGTGACTCATACACCTAACAGTTCTACTTAAAGAGCACGACAGTGTAGACTGAGGGCTCTTGTCAGTATTTGGAACAACAGAAAAATAGTTACACCTCATGGCGACAATGTGAAACAGGGTAGCTTACTGATATATGTTTTTTTTTATCAGAGCTTTACCACTTTACCACTGACAGCAGTCATACATTATAGATTATGCTTGAGACAGTGCATAGAGGAGGACTTGATCTAAATGAAAAATGACTTGTTACAAAGTATTTGTAACTTTAAAAAATAATAAAGAACAGGGCAGCTACTAATGACCACATAAATCAGACTTAACAGATGCACAAATGTTTCAAATTATGCATATTGCTTACTCATCCAAAGTTAATTTTAATTATTAACAGAATTTTATTCTTGGAATAGATTCATCAATGATAATTTAATAATGACTGATCTAATGTCACTGATATGCTGAATGATAATCATGTTGTTTTACAGTGTGTCCTTTTGTTTCATTGTAATTCACTCAGCCAGACTTATGATAATCAAGTATTATTTACAGCAGCTTATCTGAGGCAGAGCTAGTTAGGAAAAGGGGAGGGCACATGAGGAAAGAAGGATGAATGTACGTGCACAATCTTAGCTTGAACCTGTCTCTTTCACTTCAGAGGTTCCCATAAAGCCAAATGTGGATTTCCCTCTCAAGTCTAAAGACCTTTTCACCCATTATTTTTCACCTTTGTTGTGCAATGGTGTCATGTGTACATGAGGAGGGGGTGAGTGTCAAAGTTGATCTGTTGCTGATGTTCCTCTGAGCTATCAGTCACACAGGGAAATTGACTATGCGTGCAAGGTAGAGCTGGGATCACATAAAAGGCCAAACAATGTTGTCAGGTGACTCTGCGACACCTGCTTGTTGTACGTAAGGACACAATGACCGAGTACTTAGCCAGCTATGTTTGGCTTGTGCGAATTAGCAAAGAGGAACAGGTTGTTAGTGAGGATGTCTTTCTTTGCTGATAATGCTCAACCGATGTGTGAAAAGGCCTTGACAATCAAGTAAAAAAGTAAGAACAAGCTATTAAAAAAAATTTTATGACTGAACCAGAAAACTATACTTTGAAATCTGAAACTGAGAATCATTGTCCTGTTGAAAGGTTTCCAAAAAGCTTGACTGGAGCTTTTCAACAGTGCTTCTCAGTGCTGAGGAAAAATCTGATTCAATCTATTGTTAAACCACACGGAAAATATGTGGAATGGTGGATTACATCTTTGCCTCCGGAAATTTGCTCAAGGAATTTGGGGAGTATAACTCTCTAGTTTATGTGTTATGTGGACTTGGAAAAGGCGTATATGTATCTCTTATGTGGGCAGACCCATGGACCAAATCGCTTAGCCAAAAAATACTCTAACCCTGTTTGCTTATTTAAAGCAATACAATGTAACTTCTCAAAAAGCCCATTATGGAGCTCCCCCTACAGGCTGTTCCGAGAGCAACTCTAGTCCGGTCTCTTGCTTTGTCGGCCTCTCTCTTTCTCTTCCTTGCTTCATCAGTCAACGTCTTCTTCTGTTTCTTCAGTGCCTCTTCAATGATGATCGTACTGACAATGTTGCGCTAGCTTAGCCTTATACCTGGGAGCGTGAGAGGGGTCTATTTGTTTTTGCGGTAGGTGTGCCAGAAAGCAAGTCGAAGTACTTCCGCTCAGCTCCCGGGCCGGTCCAGCAAAGTTACATAGCGCAGTTTTTCCAACTCAGACCCCCAAAGGGCATAGGAGACAGGCCAATCGTAATATTAAAACTCATTCTAGCTGCACAATTTTTTTTCAAGCTGTTATTTTAAGGTAGAAATGTTACATAGTAGTGCTTTAAAACTAGTCAGTGACATTTTTACCAGGCAATGCATTTTTGACAACATGTTGTAAATAAGGTCACCCTAATGTCTTGTATAATTATATTATATTATATTTTTGCACAAGAAATAATTTGTGCCTGTGTGGTAAGTAAATCCTGTTGAAAGGTTCACTAACTGTTCAACGTCAGCTGCATGAAAGGTATTACCTCCAGTAGGGGTCCTTAGGCAAGACCCCCTTACCCTACCTGTGTAAGTTGCTTTGGATAAAAGAATCTACCAAATGCATAAACAGATGGCCTCACATTGTTTTACAGTATTCTGAGATGGTTCTTAAATGAATCCATAACTGCAAGCTGCTGAGGCAAAGAACCCCCTCTCATTAGCTGTCCACCTTAACTGTGGCCAGACAACTTTGTCTCACATCCACATACTCATTCATCCATTCCAAAAGTCCTGGGATCTAATGAATACGATTCTGTACAGCTGTCATACTGAAAGAGGGCATTGTCAAAAAATCTTACTGTTTACTTCAAGAAATATCCACAAGTATAAAACAATTTTGTGATAAAATGGTGCAGTCATTGTAGCAGTTAATGCTGCCCCTCTAGAGAAAAGCACAGCAAGTTCTGTGCTGGAGTCACAATGCAAAATTATCAATACTGTAATATAAAAAGGCAAAGCAATGATTCTAAGAGGAAGAAAAACATATTTGGTGCCATATGTTGTTCATTGAAATAACAGGTTAAAAGTACAGCTGGCTGGTAGATTCCAGTCACGAGTATGAAAAGTGAAACATGTAAGAGAGCAACAGAATAAGTAGTACATTGTCAAAGTAATGTGACCACATCATTTATTTTACTTGCTGCTGCTGCTAATAAACGTTTTTTTTTCTTTCTGATAATATCTGTCTGACAGATCAACAAAATCAATTCCGGATAGACAGCTAGAACCACCTGTCTGCCATATGATTGGTCGTCTCAAAAGTAGCAACAGTAATGACACAAGAACCTGTCAACAGTTCAGAGAATTTAAACTAAAAGTGCTGGCAGTTGCTGTATTGAAAAGAAAAGAAGAGTGGAGGACCCGTCACTCCTGTGATGAGTAATGAGAATGTTTTATTGGAGTATGTCACCATAATTGCTGAGATTTGTTTTGTTTTCTTTCCTATTCCTAGTAGTACCAAGCCTTTTTGGCCAGACACTTCTTTCTGGGAATATAATTCACATGTCACTGAGTGCTCACTGCCAGGTTCACAGACACCTTCCTCCTATAATGTCATATCTCTGTTGAACTCTACCCCAGAATAGCTAACAGATTGCCAGTGGAGTAAGGCCGAAACAGAGACAGACACTCAGGAACCCTCACATTTAGAATGATCAATGAACTAAACGTACATGTTTTTGGGCTGCAGGAGGATGCTGGAGTACTCAGAGAGAACCTGCTCATGCACAGGGAAAACTCCTTTGGTTAATATTTGTTAGTATTTGTTTAAATACAAAAAAAAAAACAATACATTTATAGGAATTTAGATCTCTAGGATGCGCTGGGATGCATCATCAGTGATGTTCCTGGGGTCATCGGGGGTTTCGGGTCTTTCAACATCAGAGCCCGTCACACACAGGTGACCCATCCAGGGTTGAAAATATGTTGTTTTTTTTTATAAAGTATAGTATAAATATATAGTATAAGTTTATATAATTACATGAAATCATAATAGGGATGGTGGTGTGCTGGACTATAAAAACTTTTAAAAGTGCTCCAAAGATTTTGTAAACCGTTAAACATGTAAAATGTTAACATAAAATGTAACATGAAAATGCAGTAGCTTTTTGAGAAGAGTAAAGCTGTAGGTGTCACATTTGAGTTTGTCATCAGCCTTTAAGGGTGAAAATATATTCTCAAAATGTACTTGTTTTAATGGTGTTATTTCTGTCCTTTTATGGTCTTTTCTGTTCTCTATTTACTTTTCTTCTTTTCGCACTGGTACTACTCTTTATCCACTTCTTCCTCTGGGCATCATTGTATGCTTCTGCAGTCTCTCATTCTTTTCTGTCATTCTTCATCTGGTATCTGTTTGTCACTCCATATCTGCTTCTCTCCCTTTCTTTTTGATATTCAAACCTTCATATTTTCAATATTTAACTATTTCTACAAATACAGAGAAGAAAGATAGTATGATATCCTTAGAGGATACTTAACTTCTTGTAGTTAAGTGTAGTCACCGCTGTACGGTATCACTTCATCACAACATTTTATTTGCAACACCACTAAGCAAAGACTTCTGAGTAACCAGCACACTGAAGGTAAAGGAACTCTCCAAACAGATCATGAACAAATCCCTATTAGTTGGTCAGATGAGAGTAAAATTGAACTTTTTGGTAATCAAGGATAATGCCCCATGTGGTGCAAACTCAATTCCTCTCTTTACCCTAATCATGACCACAGACAGAACTGAGGGAACGGTGTTAAATACAGACAAATTACTTGAAGGAATTAAATTTCTTTTGAGAATTAAGACTGAAGGAGGTTCATATTTTAGCATGACAATGATCCTTAGCAAACTGCTAAAGAGAAACATTTAAATGTCATTAAATGGTACAGTTGAAGTCCAGATCTGTTTTGTATTGAGGTGTCAAGTAACTAAGTACAAAAACTTTGTTACCTTACTTACGTAGAATTTTTGAGTATCTATACTTTGCTGGAGTAATTATTTTTCAGCCGACTTTTTACTTCTACTCCTTACATTTTCAAACAGCCTCGTTACTCATTTAATTTCGGCGTGTTGCTGGATTTCCATCAGAATCCAGCACCACTCACCACTCCAAACACTTTCCAGACCTCTGATTTTCCCACTCCTGTAGCGACGGTGAATTCACCTGTCATGTCTGTCCCCGCTCCATGCAGACTTTCGTTACGATAGATAGATAGATAGATAGATAGATAGATAGATAGATAGATAGATAAATAGATAGATAGATAGATACTTTATTGATCCCCAAGGGGAAATTCACCATGATTCACGGTAAACAGCAGCGATGATTAATACTTTTTTTTTTTTTTTTTTTCCACTGGGCGGAAAAGATTAAGCCCGAGGACCGAGCCGACCCGAGTCATCTGCTTATATTTTAGAACCGAACCCGGCCCGAACCCGCAGGTCCCGTCGGGTTTTTCGGGCCGACCCGACCCGTTGAGAACTCTACTTCATGGCACTGGTGTTGCTGCACCCCCAAGCCACACAACGTTTGCCTGTGTCGAATTCCACCTTCTCCTTCTTCTTTCCTGCGCATTTCTTCTGGGCCCCTTTCTTGGTTTCTGGCTCCATAATGTTGGTAACCACTGGTAACTGACTACTACTGTACTTCTACAGCACTTACATCTACTCGCAATAAAAACTGCACTGAACCCAACGTTTTATTGCCTTCACCACTCAACAAGCATACTACAATGGCGGCAGCCAGGAAAACCCATGGCACCTGTGACGTCACACGGAAGCCCCGCCCCCTGGAATTCCAGGAAGGATTTCCAAGCGGCAAATTCAAAATCGCAAATTTCTGGGTTTATGAAATGTTTTGGTGTAGGGTCCAATGATCATTATTGTTCCTCTGTGTATGTATTATCATTATGTATTGGGTGTAGTGTCAGCTTTCTGTAGGCCTTTAATATAACATTATTGTCATTATGGCCTTTAGAAATGTGATGGGTTTTTTGTTGTTGTTTTTTTGGACGGGGGGGTCGTCCAGGTCGCACATGTAGTGTGCTACATTTGATGGCTTTTTAAAAAAAAAAAATGTACATTAATTTAATACTTTAAGTAGTTTTGAAGCCAGTACTTTTATACTTCTATTTGAGTAAAAAGCTTGAGTTGATACTTCAACCTTGTACAGAAGTCTTTTTAAACTCTAGTATCTATACTTCTACGAGGTGTCAAAAGTTTTCACATTCACTACCCAAGTAGAAGTATAACAATAATAATAATAATACATTTTATTTACAGGCACCTTTCATGGCACTCAAGGTCACCTTACAAAAGAACAACAACAAAAATAATTAAAATCACTAACAGCAAAGAGAGTTAGGGGTGGGTTTTCAGATGGGATTTGAAAATGGAGAATGACGATGGATTTAATCTGATAGACAGGACAGTCCAGAAGAGCACAAACCTCACAGTCGGGTAAATCCACATGATGAGCGAGAGAGAGGCACCCGGGGACAGCAGTAGGGAGGAGAAAAAGAAAGAACTGGAGAGCAGCGGCAGCTAAACGCGCCAGTGTTTACTCAACTATATAACCAGCCATATAACTGACACACAGCTCCCCTGTGTGTTAGTGCCAGATTGTCTTGTCTCCTACAGCAGCTTTCCAGCGTTTTTGTAAAAGAGTATTCCCTGTGTCTGATTGTTTTTCGTTCCCAGTTTTCTGAGTCAAGCCTTCCGATTTTGTACCTCTGCCTGTTCTTATTGACTTCTTGGATTTTGGACCAAATAAATAACCCTGAGAACAGAATACCGTCTGCCTGCATTTGTGTCCGCCAGTTTCCTAGTTCTTGATATCACAAGGCACAATAAATGCCCAAATGTGTAATGCAATGGCACCAGAATGTTTCCATTAAAAATTTTGTAACCTAACTAATCCTTGCATGTCTCTTCCGGCAGATGTATGTGACGTGCACCGTGCGGGCAAAGGGTACTCGTCTGGCCAAGCCAGTGCTGTCTCTTGGGCTCATGTGTCTCGCCTTCCTCACTGGTCTGAACCGAGTGGCTGAATACCGAAACCACTGGTCAGATGTCATCGCTGGCTTTATCATCGGCACAGCCATTGCCACTTTCCTGGTAAGACTCTAAGGGGTGTATGTTTGGGGACAAGGATGGTGTTCGCGGAGTAATTATAAAACTATTTTGGACAGTTTGAAATTCACAAGATGATTTCATAGAATAAAAGATTCCATTTGTTTGGTCATGATAACAGGAACAGTCTTGCTTAGTTCTGTTGCAACATACAAAAGCTCGTCAGCTGTAAGGTGCTGAGTGCAAATGAAATTGAGTTTTCAACTCTTTACATTGTTGACAGTCGGGGTTGTCATGCCTTTTCAGTGCTGCATGGAGATTGGGCACCAACTTCCAAATGACTGTCAGACATGAGGTGGTGGTTTCCATAAAGCTTGACATAAAGCAACAGTGCTTCTCAGTGCTGAAGAAAAATCTGATTCAATCTATTGTTAAACCAAACGGAAAATATGTGGAATGGTGGATTACATCTTTGCCTCTGGAAATTTGCTCAAGGAATTTGGGGGAGTATAACTCTCTAGTTTATGTGTTATGTGGACTTGGAAAAGGCTTATTTGTATCTCTAATGTGGGCAGACCCATGGACCAAATCGCTTAGCCAATAAAATACTTTAACCCTGTTTGCTTATTTAAAATTAGTCAGTGACATTTTTACCAGGCAATGCATTTTTGACAACATTTGGTAAATAAGGTCACCCTAATGTCTTGTATAATTATTTTTGCACAAGAAATAATTTGTGCCTGTGTGGTACGTAAATCACATGTATCTAATTATCAAAAGACGTGCTTGTTCTCTGTTAATTTGCAATCGTCCTAGTTGAGGGGATCATTATTGATATGATCCGCCTGCATTTGGTAGTGCAATGGCGGTGGCGCTTTTTTTATTTATTCTTTTTTTTTTAATGGATTATGGGCTGAGTGAGTCACAATCTGGTGTTTAGTCCCGTAGAATCTGGGATTTCTATGGGACATACAAAATAAAACTAGAAAGCTTGCTTTAAATGCAAAAGAGTGACTTTAGCACTGGCAAAAGCTACCAACAGTCTTCGGTAAAACTTTGTTTTAAAAGTTATCATCTCTGTCAGTCAGCAGTCAATATCATTCAGTCAAAACATTGTCTTAAAAATTCAAAATGATGCAGTAGCCTCCTAATGTTAAAAAATAAATAATATTTCTCTAAAACATATTTTTTTTTTCTGATTTAAGACTAAGTTGGGTGGAATTCAGACATGATCTGGTTCAAGATGAACTCATGAGAAGGGAACTAGCATGATAACTGGCTACATGGAGGAAATATTAGGTTCCAAAGAAACAATTATTGCACTCTTCCTAATACTCTGTGAACTCAACAAAATATCAGTACATACATTTATAACAGTGTTTAATACCATTATTCGAGCAGAGTCACCTCCAAATACAGATGAATGTCAAAATTAATATGAAGTCGTGTTTCTTTAAAAAAATAAAAAATAAAATAAATGCTTTTATCTTCAGCCTCCCATCTCCTCACACTGTTGCCATCTTCCAATCAACATCTGTTCCTGGCTATACGGAAGTCATGCTGCCAATAACTGGTTGTGATGTAGACTTTATGCAGTGTATTCTGGCTGAGGTTCTGGATTATCATTGGTAGAATGGCCTTTGCTTCTCCCTCTGAGTCTTTTTGACCACCTTTCCAGCAAAAGGCAACTGAAGAGTCCAAAATAACAAGCAGAGGTTAGTTAATATGAACTCCAAACAAACTTGATGTCCAAAGTAACAACCAAAAAACACAGATGACAATGCAGAACATTGGGAGATGACTGGAGTTCATGATTTAAAAAGGTATTAAAACAACAAAACTTAAAACCATCACAGAAAATTTCCTAATGCCTACTAGATGGATTTTCATTTACGTTGCTGCCATTCAGGAGTTGTTGTAGCAGCATATAAATAGCCAACAGCATATTAGACTGAGGTGGTTATTGGTTTTTGCTAATCAATCACCTCATGAAATATTCAACGGCAGGAAGAAGTCAAAGTCAAATTTATTTGTATAGCATAATTCATGTACAAAACAATTCAAAGTGCTTTACATACAATAAAAGCATTGTGGCGGGGAGTGGAAGAAGCATTAAAAATACATAAAAGAATATAAAAATAAATAAATAAAATAGTTCAAATTAAATAAAAATTATTAAAAACAAGCAACAGTCTAGATAAATTAAAAGTTTATCTGGACTAAGTTGTTGATTTCAGATGCTGAACTGTTTCTTCTAGGATTTTTAAATCGACAATGTTAAATTGTGACATAACATCAGAGAAAGAACAGTCAATATGTTTGTATGTATGCATGTTGCTCATATTGCACTGAGAGGAATAACATTGAGAATACATTCCAGTTCAGAGTGATTTCATGCGCACTTGTGCGTTTTTGGAAGTTTGTTGATGAGTTTTAGGATCCCAGGTTGCACTGCTCCAGAGAAAATAACATGGAGACTGTGCACTGATCCATCTCTTCGAGTTTCTGTATATCTCCTCACCCGCCTTAAAATAGGTCATTTAATTTTGAACCTCTAAGCCATGTTTTAAGCCTTTTGAACTCATACAACGGCTTCATCCTTTATAATTACAGCACCCTGTGAAACAGTCAGTAAACACACACTATGAGTGATCTTCATTCTTGGGTTGCGCGGTTAACCCAGCAAGCCACTCAGTAATCTCAGTCAGTCCTTTAAATTGAGTTACACATGTCTTCTCTTTGACTTGTTTATTTGTGTGTGTGTTCTTGGCTGAAACCTTGATTTGATTTATGACTATATCATATTTGTTGTCGTAGGTGGTCTGTGTGGTCCATAACTTTAAAGGAAAGTTGCTGCTGGGTGAGGAGTCATCAGCAGAGCAGCAGCCCAACACAACTATGCTGAATATCGGACGGGTGGAAAGTCCTCTGGAGAAATACATTGCCTCACAGGTTGGGATAGCACACCTGTACATTAGTCGTACTATAGATACAACACATGCTCGTGTTTGATTGGAAAAAAAAATAAAAAATTACACATGGACATGGAACACATACCCAAAGTGCTTATTTTTATAGTAAGAAGTTTGGATACACCCGCTTTCACAGAAAGAATATTTATGTAATATCAGATTTTCCGAACTATGTGTATGTAATAATGGCAAGGTGTTGACAATGGATGTTGTTTTACCTCGCATGCACACATACACACTGCTGCAGGAGACAGATGATGAAGATGAGGAGTCTAACTACATTAGGGAGTGCCTCCAAGCATTCCTGCACTGGGTGCAGGGTCTCAGCTGGTTCCAGCATTTCAGAAATAAAAGGCAACCATGCTACAGAGTGGTTTGGAACACTTACTACCAAATCTCTGGACTTAAAGTCAAACTTCTTTCTGTTTTACATTTACAATAAACTGGTGTAGGATTTATCTGGTTGGTATTGTGTGAAAGGAATCGTCCAATCATGGTATGATCATACTACTGTCAGGACAAATTCACAGTTTCAATGGTCAAATGTGCAAAGTCTCATACATGATTCATACATGTGGACATGGAAACCATGAATTTGATAGTGCACTGTAGATGTGCGGATTAAGGCCCAATCCCATTTCACCCCTTGGCCCTACCCCTCACCCCTTCCCCTCCGTTTTGCGCGTTCACGTGTAGGGGTAGGGGTGTCCCAATTCACCTTAAGACCGAGGGGTAGGGCTAAGGGGAAGGGCTTTGTAGCCCTTCAAACGGAGGGGTTCGACCAGGCAGACTCCGTTCGAAGGGGTATGATATATTTCCCAGAGTACAACGCGATTACCGGGAGAACGCAAGTCTTTTTAAAAAATGGCGGAAGCAAAAAAAGCACGACACAAATGTAAGTAGCTCTATTTATTTGCCATAATTTAACTGTTTTAACCGTGTTAGGTTGTGATAACTGGTGTATTGTGTGAGTTTAACATGGTGGCAATGTGTAGTTGTTTTCTGATATAAACGCACATGGGAAAAGTCGCTATTTTACATGGAGTAATCGGTCAATGCATGTGAAGGTGCTGCGAAAGAGTTGTTGTTTTTTAAATTGTAACACGAGTATTTACAAGCAATGTAGTTGGTTAACCATAGATAAGTTCCTTTTGAGTGACGTGAGCGTCATTTCGCTACCTATTATCACAAGGATTCATATACGTGACTGATTCACAGGGACTCAAGCACAAACAAAGAGACTGATCAGGTTTAGCGCCGAAAACGAAGATCGGTTTCTAAAGTCATCCCCATCCCCAAAAAGAAGTAGGAAGTCCAATCCCATAATGGATTACCTGATACAGGAGAGCCTGAAGGAGCAGAAGCGCCACGAGGAGACGGAGCAGAAGACGGAGCGCTTTTTAGCTCTGTTTGAGCGCATGATAGACAAACTTTAAGGTGAGTTGATGCGCTATGCACCTATTGTACACACAGCCACCACTACCGCATTCTTAAACACCTTTTTTTTTTTTACAATGGATGAAAGTGCATGCTATAATGTCATGTCGTGTCTTGTTCCCCCAGAACATCACTGAGCCCAGCACCTCCGATGTGCCATGCACCTTTGCTGTTCCTGCTCCAGTCATCTCGTTCTCGATGATTGCACTGTTGCCCGTTTATGTTCATATTGTTTATTGTCCATATTTGCACCACACACTTTAAGCTGTTATTTCTGAAAATAAGCTGCCTTACCAGTCTGTAATGTGAGCCTAATAAAAGAAATTAAGGACAAAAGGTTTGTGAGCATGATTATCACATCAACATCATATGAACGACTGGAACGGATATTGGTATGAAGAGATTTATTATGCAAGGGATAACAAAAAAATTGGGGTACATGTTGTGGTCCAATCGGCAATAATTTGTAGGATGACCCGTCTGCTGGAAAGAAAAACATGGAAAGATCAGGCTTTCATCCTCCCAAACCAACACATTGATAGCACACACAATGCAGTGCATTTATTTATGTCATCAAATCTGAACCTGGTACAAAGAAAACCGCTTCAAAAACGCATTGTTTATCCCAAACAGAACGAGGCGAGAAACAAAAGGCTAAACGTTAGCTTATGCTTTCAGCTAGGTTAGCCAGGTTAGGATACTACTCCAATCAGCAAATCCAACGAGACAAGCAAATTGTTTCTATATTACACGATATCACAAATGTACAGTTAGAAGCACTTTCAAACACACACACACATTATCATATTCACACGCCGGCTCTGCAAGCTACCAGCTGCTCACTCACACGCATTATTTGCATTAATTTCTCATTGTACATACCGTAACAAGATCCAGCAATGCTCCCAGATGTCGAAGACGCCTTCGCCTGATGGCACTCCGTCGATTCGACGCAGATATTTCTAAAAATATACGAATAGCCCAGGACAGCGCGAACACCACAGCAGCAAGCATGTTTGTTTACTTCTGGCTAAAGCTGTCGCTTTTGGTTACGTAACAACTGACGGCGCGGACTTATTACGTTCGTGAGTGTGAAGGGGTGTCCCAATATGAAGGGCTATGTTATCACCCCTCACCCCTACCCCTACGATTGAAGGGGCGAGGGGCGAGGGGCGAGGGGTAGGGGTAAGGGGTAGGGGTAGGGGTAGAAAAATAGAAATGGGATTCCATTTTGTTTTTCTTCTCATTGTCCTACACACTACTGCATTTAGTCCTTGCAGCTAGGGATGGGAATTGAGAACCGGTTCTCGAAGAAAACCTGCTCCCAGTAGTTCGATTCCGTGGAATCGTTAATCCGCCTGTCTAACAATCCTGTTTATATGTTGTGCTGACGCATTTGAGCGATGACGTCATGTGCACGCTTCGTATTTTGGCTCAGAATGTTTCCAACATGGCGTCGACGCAGAAGCGCCCCCGCATACCTGTAGCTACCCCTAGCTGCCCCCTCATCGAGGCAGGGAAAAGTAAAATGACAGAGGCGAAAATAGATAAAATGTTCCTGCATACTTGAAATGAATGTGTTACTGCAACCAAAGCAATTTGTATTATATGTAACTGGATGAGAATCGATAAGCGATATCGATAATGGAACCGGAATTGCTAACTTCTTTACAATTCCCATCCCTACTTGCAGCTGTGAAATTTTGTAGCTATATGCAGTAACTGCGAAGGAACCCAGTTGATCCTTGTTCATTACATTACATTACATTGCGGTCATTTTGCAGACGCTTTTAACCAAAGCGACTTACAATAAGTGCGTTCAACGTCGGTAGGCAAAAGAACTTCAGGTCACAAGAAATCATAAGTGCATTTCCTTCCAAAACCAAACAGCTAAGAGCAAAACTAGTGCTACAGTAAGTGCGATAAGTCAGGTACCTAGACAGATGGGAAGACAATTTAGAAAACAAAGACAATTTAGGATTCAATATAAACACGAGAAACTTGTGCTAAAGAAAATAAAAAATTAAAATAAAATGAAGGACCAGACTCAGTGAATAATTCCCTACACTCCCTATTATATAGATCAGTGAGCAGTGCTGACCAACATATCATTGGGGTCATCAGGTGGGGACCTCCTTCCATCAGTGTTTCGTCTAGTTGGGCCCACGACACCTCCAGGAGGCTGGACAATGACCACTGGCGTCCCAGAGTCACCCCCCTAATGCCAGCCAACACTGCCCCTCACACCACAACCACCATAATCTATCTCAGCCTCACCAACTGCACACCAGTCACAGCGGGGTGGGGATGCAAACCCTGGTTCGGGTAGGGGAAGAAATAAAAGAGGTAAGAAAAGCAGGAATGGGATTCAAACCCTGGTTCGGGTAGGGGGTAATGAAAATATAGAGGGTGCCAGTTGTTCACATGATGGAAATTAAATCAGACTCACCACATACACAAAGCCTGTTTGAAACCATGAATTAGCTTTAAGCCACAACAAAAGCCACAACATTAAACAGTCACAATTTTCTTTGGTTCACTTGCACGTGGGAACCTAACAATGAGCTGTCGTAGGCATTGTGAGAACTTAATTCTCCTAAGAATTTAAATATCTGAAGTTCTCAATCTTTTAGACAGGAACTGATAATGAGGAGGGTTTTCTAGTATTTTTGTTTGGGCGACTCGCATACGAAACAATGACAGGCAAAATGAGAGGTTTGCTGTATTTGAAGATGACTTTATGGCATTGCTGATTTTCCCTAAAATCTTGTTTCACCCACACAAGTTGTCTAACTCTCCCAAAGCTTACTGAAATACAGATCACTATCCTACAGAAACTAATGGAAATTCAAAACTGTTTTTTTGTGACAGAAATGTGGCTTCCCAAAACCAGTACTGAGAGTAGCCATATGTTTATTCCTAATCTAGTTTTGTTAGATTTACCGGCAGTGTATAAATGGACAGAGCAGCACTTGACCCGCCCCCCTGTGATCTGGTGTGTTAGTTCATGTCATTAGATAGTGATTAGTTAGGTAATGACTGGTAGAACCCAGGTGTACCACTAGAACATCTAAAATCTTTCTACCCTGGCCAAACCCCAATCATCTCAACATTTTTCTGTTGAAAAAAGAAAAATGACCTTGGTCATTAATGGAAAGGCATGCAGAAATCTCTCACATGTGGGAGTTTTATACTGGCTACTAAATGTTCACATTCAGAAAATCAACCAACCAGTTAAAATGACAAAAAAGCAACATTAAAATCTCACAACAGTTTGTGTACTAAAATGAAGGTTATTCAACCAAACATAATGTCCAGAGATTTGGTACACGCTTTGAAGTGCTTTTTCTGCTTGCTCTTTGTATCTGAGTGAAATCTTCTCTGATCTTTAAAATACCAGATACAGTGGTTGCTGTATTGCCTGCTGACTTTTAAAAAAAAATGTTTGTTTTTTTTACTAAAAGCAAGCACACTTTAACTGCATAATGACTTATATCTGATGATTCAAGTCACCTGCTGAGAATGTCGAATGCAAAGTTTCCTTACAAAGAGCAGAAAATCTCACACAGGAAAAACATCTGCCCTTGAAAAAAGTTCTCCCCAAAGATGCCTGGAAGTCAATCGGTGAACAAAATGCCAAGGCAGGAAGCAATGTGTACAACCATATTTCTTTAAAAAAAGTTAGGATGCTTTGATTTCCAAATCATTTGGACCCTCTATTTTTTTAAATGAAACTGTACAAAATCAACATATCAAATGTTGACATCAAAAATACTATTCTTTCAATCTCTTGGCTCAGTTTGAATTTCAGCAATACATATCTAAATAGTTGAACATTGGCCTATTAATCTCCATGTTGCATAACACTGTAAAACGTTGCAAACTGAGAAGGTAAAATATTTTCACTTTTTTGCATGATTTGGATTTCAGCATTTTAACAGCATAGAGCCTCCTTTTCATATCTTCCTTCTCAGTGTTCTTTTATTTTTAGTGGATTGTAGCTCTGGATTACACACAGTTCAGCACATTACTACAGAATCCCCTCTCTCATTTTTCACATCTCATAAAATTCAGCACTCATCATTAGTTTAAATCATTAGTGTGTTACCAGTTATTTAATCCTCATTGCACAGGATGATATCAGTTAGGAGGATGCCTCAGGGAGCTAAATCATTGACTTGAACTGACACACTCAACACATGGCTGGATGACATTTTATAGACACAGAGAAGAACATTGTTTCGTGAAATATGAATAGGGTGTTTAAGCATCTGAATACACACCAGGTACTGGTATTTTTTGATAACAGAGACTACTTGAATTGTGCATTTTCTCTGCTTAGCAGTCTCAGGAGAATCTGATAATCGCACTCTAAGATCCGCCATCTTGCCTCCATACCACTTTTGCTATCTTTTTTTCCAATTCAACCTTATGAGTACCTTTAAGGGTATCAAACAATAAGAGAGCTTGAGTCAGGCTGAAAAATGTCTCAATTTTCCTTTAAACCTCTTCAGATCCAAAGTAAAACTCTTTTAATACTCAGATGTTGGTTTTGTGCTCTCTTGCTCCTTCTAGAATCACATCGCCTTCGCTGAGGTCACATGACGTGGAGTCAGCCGTGTGGCAGACCCATTGGACGTCTACGCTCTTTACCGTCCAATCTTATTGACAGGACTGCAGCACTAAATCCATTCTGTGTGCGTGTGTCTAGTGTGCTTTATGTTGTTCTATGTTGTCTTAATTAGACCACTATTGTCATTTGCAGTGTATTGTACTCAAGGAAAAAGAAGGAAAAAAAAGAAGGGCCTTTCTGCTTTCTTCATCTATGCACTTATTCTAAATCCTTGTTAGACTCTTGCTTCCCAAATGTGGCTTTTCTGAGAGGCAAATCCCAGTGTGGACTACTGGGAGAATAGAAGAACAAATGAAGAACTAAATGCATCTTTTCAGCCCCGTCTTGGTCATATATTATGTTTGTTTGTGTGTGAAACAGCAATGTTGGAATAATACGATAGCTACAAAAAACTATCCAGTCAGTAAGTTGATTGAGTGTCCATTTCATGTTACTTGTTAAGTTAATTAAACTTTTCATACTTTATTTATTATTTGTGTTTTCAGAACACTGAGGTGAATATTACAATGCTGGAACCATACTTATCAAACTAATTAAGGTATAACTTTGGACTTGAATAAAAAGATTAATTGTACAATTTCCATACTCACAAACTTTTGGCTAGAAATGCTCAAAATGTAAAAGTTCCACAGGTCTCCTAATGCTGGCTTAAGACTTTTTAATATTTTTTGTCTCAGATATGTTTAGGTGTTCATACATTCATAAATTCTGTGGCTTTCTTAAAGTCAATACAAAGCATTTGAATTGAATGTTTCCCAGTGCCAGTTGTAGCATTTTACCTTCGATAACCTGAGGGTGCTCATAGAATCTGAGTTACATCCAGAAACATCTTCCTTCAGGGGAGAATCCTGTGAGCGACCAAAACATGAAGGGACGGTTATAGTCTGTGGTGGACCACAATTTTGGTGTGTATGTGTGCAGTACAGACAGTCAACTTTAACCAATGGAAAATAATATACATTCTTACTGTATTTCAACAGTCAAGGGTTTCTATATCCGCACCAGACAATCACAACCTCCCTCCCTTATTCTTTTTTCTCTCTATATATATCTTATTAAGGTCAGATAAAGTACTTTTTGCTCACAGACCAAAACTGACTATATTTTATGCATGTATTTATTAGATGGTTAATCTTACAGTTCTTGTATGAGATGCTTTATATTATGTAAAATCAGGTTAGAGTGGTGGTTGAAAATCTGCAGTTAAAAGATTTCCCCTCCTATTTTTTTCAGCGAAAGTACTCATGGCCTCTGTCCTCAGCATCAAAGAGACAAGGAGACATGCCCTGTAGTCCCATGTCCCAAAACGAATGACTTTGATCATTTCCAAAACAACAAAAACTTTTATTGCACCATTTTTTTTCTTGAGAATTTTTCTCAAGTAACTGAGAGCATCATCGGGTACCATTTCTCAGTTTGTTTAAATGTAGAAATGTGTTATTTAAAGTCAGTTATTTTCCTATTATCGTGGTTATCTGTTTGAACACCTGAGCTATGATTACAATTTAGAAAGTCAATGTCAACCTCTTATAAAACAGTTTGTTTCAAACTACTTTGGGTAGTTTATAACTGCAGCACTGTGTGAATTCACAGTTTGATTGACAGTTGTTGGAGAGCACTATGTGACTACTACCAGTACATTTCAGTTGGACAACTAAACATCCGTTTTGTTCACACACAAACGGTGGATTCAAACTCCATCTCACCATTGTACTGTTTTGAATATTTCATTGTAAATATTCTGATGCTAAATTCAACACCTTTTAAAAGTCTCTTAGGTATCAGTTACTGCTTAGGGTCTTTTAGAGTATGTCTTCACACACTTAAGCACATTCTTTGAAAGAAAGTGTCTCTGATCTCCAATCCTCAAGTTTCTCCAGATTTTCTATTCACAGATTTACTATTTCTGTTGCCTCAAGGGCATCAACTTGTCATAAAGCTCATCCAGCACTGCTTGGATTCTTTGGTATATGGAGCTTAAAGGTGTTCTATACTAATACTTTCTTTGGTGGGAAATTGCTGGATTTCCCTTTGCCTGGTCCAACATAAATGTGTAATAACCATGACCTCTTAATACCGCATTATGATGGAGAGTCATATTAAAATTACATGTCAGTACCATGTAGAGCAAGAAGCTTCTCCTCCATGGTCATGGTTACCAAGGCTAATTCAGTCCCAGATAGTGGTTACAACACCACATATTCTGTTGAAAGGTCAGAGATTTTACATCCACATCATTCAATCGTGATAAACCTGAAGAGAACTGAAACTGACATCAAAAGAAACATTAGCCATAGAAACAGTGATAAAGCAACAGCAGAATGGTCCACACACAAGTTCATTCTGGTTGAGTAGGCCTACTGCAATTGTGCCCTTCCACCACTATCCCCTTCTGCCTCTTAATTCAGCTCAGTTTTTTAGATTTAATGCCACTTAACAACAAAAGTCATCTCAGGATACTTTACAGAGAAAGTAAACAATTTTAGTTTAAGTAAAAATAAAAGCACTCAAGTTCCATCCATTTCTGTTCATTTCAATTTAATTAATACAGTCCAATTTAGTATAGTAGCATTCCTAAAATGCCAACTCATAGACTGTTTTATTACAGATGCCCACGAATGTGTTATCAGGAAGGAATCCTATGGCGCAGTAACCTTGCCCAATATAAGACAACTGAGCGCTCCGCAGAGGCTATATACTTTTAGCAAAAGGCTTTATCCCTACTGAAGCCAACTACTGATGTGGCCAATGATAACTTAGGGCTAATTACTTTGAAGCCAGTGGTGGCAAATGAGAAATGCACGACTCAGATGCTCCTCATTAGAGTATCATTGTCTTGGCTGGGCAGTTGCTTGTAGAAGCTAATGATTAGCATAATTATGCTAGTGACCACATGGATGAGATACTCCATTGGCTGGTCATTCACATTTCTAGACTGGCAACCATTATGACAGTGTGAACAATCTACAACATCATCTTCTGCTTTGTACAACTTTTGTCTACTAGCTTAGCAAAGCTAACTAGATAAGCTGCTTGTCAGCCAGGACATGGGCATTGATGGTGATTTTAGCAAAGGAACAATACCTATAAGATAATTAATAAAGAAAATCTAGCCTAAAAAAAAAGACATTGAATCACCTTCTTTATTTGAAATAAAACTTGGTGCTTATTAGTCATAAACAGATGTTTATCTCTTAGAATGGAATGGCTGGAGAACACATCAAAGCATTTATTTATCTATTTTACCCTGAAACAAAAAAGGAAATTCTTTTCTCAGGAGTTGATGTCGACAAAGGGGTCAAAGGGGAATGAATTTTAGCCTATGACCACACACACACACACACACACACACACACACACAAACAAAGATAATGTTGCTCTGTGTCTGCTGTATTGTAGGTACATTTTGTAAGGGAATCAAGATGCCATCATCCCCTTTTTTCATTTTGTAGCAATAAAATGTTGAACATGTTTCAAATGAGACGAGATGATAAGAAAACAATGGTATAAACATTAGCCCTTTCAAATCTCTATTTTTATAACAATGACAGAAGCACTTATTGACAGACTCCAGGCAGCAACTTGCTAATGGCAGCACTGTACCTTCTTTCATTGCTAATGAAATGATAAGTCATCTCATAGCTGCATAAAAAAGAAAAAAAAAGCCCAGAGAAGCTTGACACTAAATAATTAAAACTGCTCAAATGTGTATCCTAAGAGTTATTATCCTTGTATAATTAAAATAAAAGAACTGTAAAAATGTATATGTTAAAATATATATACATTACTGCTGTCTATTTTCTTATGACTGTGCACTGTGTGAGTGTTCACAATTGATGGTCTTCTATTCCTGTGATAACTGGTATCGCTTCATTATGTCCTCTAAGTAAAATGAGGTATGTTTCATGTTATAGTTCAGATATAGAAGTATATTTTATAGTTTGTTTTGTGAATAGTATCATTCATGTTTGTCATGTACTTTCCTTTACTTTGTATTCCATAGTATTTTACTAAGTTGAGCCTGATCTGAAAATGAAGTTAAACTTTCCTTCACTTGTGGTTTTTGCCATTTTCCATTCTGGCTAGATATATTTATTTTGGGGTGCACCTCTCCAAACCCAGTTATTTTTTTCTTTTATAATGTACATATTATTTTTAACTCTCTTATTTACTTTTTGAGTTCAAAATGTGACCTTTTACACTGTTGGAAAAAAAATAAAGCTTTTGATTAAAAAAAAAACTTTTTAAAGTACTCAAACACTTGTCTCACGTCATTGATGTCTCACTAAGGAAAATAAGCAGTTATGTGACATGCAAATTGTACTTTTTGAGAACAGAACTGATAAAAGTAGTTGAGGTTTCTGCTGTAAAGTTTTAAGACTTTTAAAATTTTATTCTAAATTATTTCATGGTTTCAGTCCTTCAAAATAAATGACAAAATGAATGAAAAACTGACAGAAAAGGATTTCCAAAGTGAGTCAGTAAATATACTCTTAAAGGCGGGGTAGGGGATCTTTTTCTGGAACATTTTTTTACATATTGCTTGAAATACTCTTCACACCCCCATTGCAACCAATTAATTAAAAGTTTTGACACAAATATGAAAAGTTTTAGTGGCCTCTAGAACGTACAATCTAGGAAAAACAGTATCCAATCATTGTGAACGGACCGTTCACAATGATTGGATACTGATGCCGTCTATCAAACTGCAATCTGCTCCTCCCTCCCCCTCCTTCCCCCTGTGCGCGTACCCTGCTCCGTGAACGTCCAGAAGCTTGGCAGGAAGCTAAACTAGAGCCAGCTTGGCTAGCACCTAGCATTATTAAACGTATAGTTAGCATAAACTAAATACTAAATACGGCAACGATCGATGATTGCTGTCAGAACAGCGCTCGTGCGCGTTCATGTACTCTAGAGGCGTGCCTTCGGGGGAAAGTGAAGAAAAGGGTTGGGACTTTTTACCGGTGTATTTTCAAAATGCAGCTTCGCTGCACTCAAAATCCAGGATCTCCTACCCTACCTTTAAATTCTAAGTAACCTGTTAAAGGGATAGTTTGCCTCTTTTGACATGAAGCTGTATGACATCCCATATTAACAATATCATTTATGAACATTTTCTTACCCCCTGCTGCGTCCTGTGAGCCGAGTTCCAGCCAAGTTTTGGCGTTGACGAAGGTAGTCCGGCTAGTTTGCTAGGGTCCCGAAAATAAAGCGTCTTGCTTCTCAAAACAATATGCGTTCAAAAAATAATAAATTTGCATCACAATATCCTCCCTCCAGAAAAAGCCAGACCTCACATCGCTTGGCGCTGGGGGGTAAGTCAATGTTCATAAATGATATTGCTAATATGGGATGTCATACAGCTTCATGTCAAAAGAGGCGAACTATCCCTTTAAGAGTGTTTGTTGAATCTGACGTGGCGTGTTCGGACGAGACCTTCGTACGAAAAAAGTAAGAGAAATTTAGAATAAAAATACGAAAATGTTCTTGCATGAGGCCCAATGTTCTTGAGCTGATCTGAAGGCCACATGAAGTTTGGAGGTCTGTAGTACCGACTCAGCAGAAAGCAACCGCTGCGCACTATGCGCCTCAGCATCCTCTGACATCTGTCATTTTACGTGGCCTACAACTTTGTGGCTGAGTTGCTGTCATTCCCAAGCGCTTCCACTTTGTTATAATAACACTGACAGTTGACTGTGGAATATTTAGTAGTGAGGAAATTTCACAACTGGACTTGTTGCACATGTGGCATCCTATCACAGTACCACGCTGGAATTCACTGACTGAGCTCCTGAGAGCGACCCATTCTTTCACAAATGTTTGTAGAGCCAGTCTGAATGCCTAGATGCGTGAATTTATACACCGGTGGCCTTGGAAGTGATTGGAACACCTGAATTTAATTATTTGGATGGGTGAGTGAATACTTTTGGCAATATAGTGTATGTTGCAAAATACATGTTGTCCCATCAAATGCAAGATGAGCTATTTTTTTTTTTTTTGCATAAAACAGAAAAATTTCCTACTTTCAATATCGCTCTAATTTTTTTTTTCGATTGCAATTAAAATAATGGTTATGAGATTTGCAAATGACTGCAAAATGTTCATTTACCTAACAAATTTGGAATTGGGGTTTTAGTCATGCATATGAAGGGCTGGGAACTGAACCAGAAACATTCTAATTGACATCCAGGTGTTATGTATCCTACCCCTGCTTGGTTGTAAGTTTCAGCAAAGCTTTGATTGACTTTTTTGACACTTGTTCGACAAGCTCTGATGTTTGTCATCATGTCAGTGTTGATCTGGATGTGTGGGAGGGTATCCAGTGTGCAGGGCTAGACTGCTTACATTTCTATTCCCATTCGTTTTATGCTCTATTTTTAATAGCAGTGGCTCTGTGTTTCCTTTGACATTTTGAAAAGAATAATGAAGTCAGATCGTGTGCTGCCCCTTGGAGATAGTCAAATACAGAATGGTAAAAAAAACAAGTTCAGTGACTAAAAAGACTTCAATGCTCTTTGATGTCAAAGATACATGAAAGGCATAAAGCAAGCTCTGAGTGTGAAAGCAATCTCAAATATGTTGCTAGGAGAAATGCTGTGAAATCCCTGTTTTGTGCTGCTTAAAAAGCTAATACAAAATACAACACATGACTTGAGATTTTTTTGATCAGAGATGGCAAACCATGTCTGCATTTACATTTTGACAGGCATCTGTTCGACATAAACTTCAACAGTTTATTAACCAGTCATTTTTCAGTGCAATGTCAGAGCCTTCGAGAGACTCAAAGACAAATGTATCACATCCATTTTCGGGTCCATAAAAATATTAACAGAAATATCACTATCTACTCTCTTTAGAGAACAAAACAACATGCAAATATTTGATGCCAAAGAAACGTGAAATGAGCTTGGCTTTTTAACACTGCAATTTGTAGTGTTGACAAGATTATTCTCCATTGATTGTAACATCTAAAGTATTTGTGCTCTTTTTATATGTTTCGATCAGACTAGCCTATTTAGCACATCCTCATTCCCAGCTCATTACACACACTTGGTCAAGAACCCGTCATGCCAGTTTTCATGTACCCATTTATCTTAAACTGCTGTACAGATGCATATTGCCAGTAATCCTCATGTAGAGGCAAGGAATGAGGCAGTGACAGTAAATAGCAGAATACCAGAAAACGTAATTCTGTAGTGCTGCGCTGTCAGTAACTACTAAGATCACTCCACATGTTGGAAACTGATACTATGGGCTGCTAACCAATCATCACTATGTGAGAAGCTGAGAATGAGAATGGGTTTGCCTTCTTGGTTACCAGGGAGACAAGTCTTGCCACAGGTGGTACAATAATGACAATAATAATCACCAAACAGTGATTTAAGACAACATAAAAGCTAAAAAAAAAATCGTTGATAGGAAAAGGTTCATTAAAGATGATAAAACAGAGTCTAAAAAATTTTAATCTAAAATATTTAACTACCAATCAGGAGCTTCTCTGTGAATTAAGCAAGCTTGGCTGACTCTGCTCAACATGAGTCACCAGAATGAGGTACGTACCATTAGCCGATTATTTGCTTATTTACTATGGAGGGTTAATCCAAAAATCTGAGGTTTATTGAGGTTGAATTTTATTTGTTTTTGGTTGGAAGATAAATTTGATATGTATCACCATACCTCTGTTTTAATTCATAAGGGTTTGCTAACTTACAAAGTTTCAAATCTTTGAGATCACAGCTGAGAACCACAACACCAGATTACAAGCAAGGTTGACTTCAAAAGAGACATATAAACTCTGAACTCTGATCCAGCAAAAACATATGTAGGAACAAGTATGGAAGCTTGTATTTACCCAACCAATCCAGAACAAAAGGAAAGGATAAAAAAAAAAAGCCTATCATTTTTAAACTCTTCATGCCTAAAATAAACCCATATTCAAGTGTGTGTAATATGGGTTTATAATAATAACACGTTATATTACATTTTTCTATGTCAAATAGCATTTTACAAATAACTATACTGATTATAGAATATTTATGAAAATATTTACCAAATTTTATTACAGTTTTTTTCAATCGCTAACAAGTGCTTACCCATACTTCAGATACTTTTTCTAAACTCTTAACACAGACTCACACCTACAAAACACAATTGGCCAAATGGATAATTTTCTTCTCAAAAACACATTTTGTTAAATATATAATAACTCTTCATTTCAAAATAGAACACATCTTTCTCTGCACACATGAACTTTACCAAAACACTGGAAATCTGACTCAAAATAAAATTATTCTGTCAAAGAATAACACTTGTTTACACTTCACAAGGTACATGCAGTCAATCAAAGTACACCAGGTTTCAAAATACTGGCTATTGTTGAAATTACAAAAACTGCATAGACTTTTATGTTTCAGTTTTACAGGTATTTGCATGCAAAACATGAAATCCACCGTTTTTTCCACTAAATTTCTTTGTTGGGAACTGTATGTCCACATGTAATGTTCACATTCAAAAGCATTCCAGTAAAAAGCAAATAAGTTTTTTTTCCTTTACTGTTTACTACAGGAGGTACAGTAGAAATACTGTTTACAATATGATAGAACAGAAAACAGTTCACTTTCAGTGAACAAAATATCCATGAAATACACAAGAGCATTCTGAACAAAAAACAACAGCAAAAAGCCCAGATAAAAAGGGGGGGGCTAAAAAACAGCAAAAATTACTGTATCTAATCTCTGCGATCTTCAGGGTTAGGCCACATGTTTTCATCAACATCACATCTGATATTATCCAAGGCGATGCACCTGGGATAAAACCGCTTGGTATGTCGGATCCACCCTTGGCAATCATCAACTGTGATGTCCCTGCAGCCAGCATCCATGGATTCAAGGAGGGACATCTGATCATATGGCTGATGGTCATAAACCTTCCACCTCCATGCAGAAAAGAACTCCTCTATGGGGTTGAGGAAAGTTGAATAGGGTGGAAGGAAGAGACGTACCAGTCTTGGGTGGACTTCAAACCATGTTGTTATTGCTTGCGAATGATGGAAAGCCACATTGTCCCAGGTGATTACAAAGGTCCTCATGTTTTCACCCTGCTGATCCTGCTCTGGAACCAGGTGCTGGTGGAGATCATCGAGAAAGGCAAGGAGGCGCTCGGTATTGTAGGGTCCAACCTGGCTTCTGTGAAGGAGTAATCCTGCATTTGCAATTGCTGCACACATGGTAATGTTTGCCCCTCTCTGACCTGGCACTTCAACTGTGGCCCCTTTTCCAATTACATTTCGTCCACGTCGACGCCTTTTGGCCAGATTGAATCCTGCCTCATCTATGTATATGAACTCATGAGGGGCCTGGTTGGCCTCCAATTCCATAACTTTTTGAAACAAAGTTTATGTAAATCTCATTACTGTATACCATACTGTACTGTAACCTATTACTGTGTAGGTTACCTATTTGCAAAGTGCAAAGCTTATAGAACTGGACATTGAATTGAATATACAGTACTATACCTGGATATATTGTCGTCGTAGCGCCTTGACTCTCTCACTGTTCCTCTCAAAGGGAACAGTGTAGAGCTGCTTTATCCGCACTCTGTGTTTGGACAATGTCCGAGTAATGGTTGTGAGGCTGATGCTATCAATATTGTCAAATATCTCATGGTCCTCCACAATTCTAGTTTGAACTTCATGTAGTTTTATTGCATTATTTGTAACAACCATTTCTACAATGGCAAGCTCTTGATCATTATTGAGGAGCTTTCCTCTTCCCCCAGAGGGAGGAAGACGTTGTATTCTTTAGAGCAGCGGTCCCCAACCACCGGGTCAAAGAAAAAAAATGCACCAAAAAAAAATAAAAAAATAAAAAAATTAATCAAAATATGCATTACTGTATGCCCTTATTGACATGTCAAGTGGGAATAGAAACAAGTATTCAATTGTTTGTTTATTATCAGCTGAGATACATTGTTTTTGAACTAATATCACTGCAGAAGCAGAGGTTTTTATACTGTATCTAAGGTTTTGAATATTGTTTTTGCTATTGTGGGATGTTGTGTGTTAACATTAGTAAATAATACAAAAACAATCCATAATTTTGTTGGGGGGTATAGCTTGTCTGTTAAGAAAATGTGTTTGACTGCATATTGTGTGGAAACGACATGAAATGTGTGAATGGTATGACCACAAAATATCGATGCTGTGCTAATTGTGTTAAGAGTTTAGAAAAAGTATCTGAAGTATGGGTAAGCGCTTGTTAGCGATTGAAAAAAAACTGTAATTCATTTGAAACATTTAATTATATCAAATCAGCAAAAGTCTATTCTATCCAGTCAGGTTTGACTTCACTCATAAATCTTTGATGTAACTAAATGAGGGTCACAAGCAAGTCCTATTCAACAAAGTGGCTTCATCTCCTCATGCTTTTAATGTTACATAAATTAATAACAACTTAAACAAGAAGATAAAAGAAGAAAAAAAAAATACAAAAAGTAGGTCCTCAACAGCCTGGTATGAGATGGTTACGGAAGTTAACCAAAACTGTTCCAGTGGGCACTCACTGTTAGCTTTTTTTTTATTCCCCAATGACCTCTGCACACTCCAGGATGGGTGTCTCTGCTAAAGTTTTTGTTTTCTTTTGCTTTGCCTCCTGCATATTAATGACTAAAATGTACACACAAAGGTGAAAGGTAGATTCTATTTACCATATTTATAAACCTGCGTGTATATTTGGTCTTATTGTTAAAATTCAAAACTGAGCTACTGATCAGTAAACATGTTGACATGGCTCAGAAAAAAACCAAAATATTGTGTTAGTCTGGCCAAGGCCGGATTTTTAAAATGCCTGTAAACATGTTACTCCGACTGTAATCATACAAAATCAAGCTTTTTAAAACAGAGCAAACACACACAGATGAAACTGTTGAAGCTAAAATCACTTCATATATAAGCTCAACAAAACGAATGAAAAACTAAAATGAGCCTATAGGCACTCTCTGTACAACCTCTGAAGTTCCAACTTTTGGAACCTTTTTGTAAACATTTCAGTTGTGTATTGATATAACTGAATCCCCAATAAGCTGCAGTCCTTCATATATTTTTCTGTTTCTTCTGTCAGGTGGTTAAATGCATCAGAAACTGTTACTGAAAATCAGCCTTTTAATATTATATGTCAACTCACAAACATCTAGAAATGCCACTTAAAACATTTCCAGACTGTTGTTCTGCTTTAATGAAATCCTGATTTTAGAACTGCGGTGTCATGTGACAAACACCACCATTCAAGTAACTTAGAGTCTGTGGGGTGAATTTGGCAGATAATTAGTTAATTCCTTTTTCATGACCGTTACAGTTTAGACAGTAAGATTACATGGGTAGGGTCCCAAAACAACCATGACTATGGCTGATTTTATTATACAGCCATCACCTTCAAAGATGCCATTTTGCTGGTTGCCTTGGTTACTTTGTCTTGCGACTTACCTGACTGTGATAGTTGGCTTGCTACAGATTAAATATTTTTCTAACATATCAAGCACTGAATAAGGTACAGTGGATCGTTTTCCCATTGAAATTGCTGCCTGTATGAGGTTAATGATTCAGAGACCACATTATGGCGCTCATTACCATAGCAAAGCACTCCTCCTGTGCGCTGGATCAGTTACGGTGAAGTCGATGCTTGTGATTGTCTAAAATACACTTGTTCCCTTTCAAGGCCTGTGAATCACAATTATTGAATAATCTCTTAAAAGTTTTTTCAAATGCATGTGGATGAAAAGCAGTAAATGTTCAGCTGGGATAAAAATAAATCAGGAACCTGAGGCACGTCACTATGGAGTTCAAGCACAAGATGTAATAGAGCGGAAGTACCTTTGAAATGTTTTCTTTTAACTCTTTGCCAGTGGAACCTCCCTTGATTACAGTTTTTTTCAATCGCTTACAAGTGCTTACCCATACTTCAGATACTTTTTCTAAACTCTTAACACAGACTCACACCTACAAAACATAATTGGCCAAATGTATAATTTTCTTCTCAAAAACACATTTTGTTAAATATATAATAACTCTTCATTTCAAAATAGAACACATCTTTCTCTGCACACATGAACTTTACCAAAACACTGGAAATCTGACTCAAAATGAAATTATTCTGTCAAAGAATAACACTTGTTTACACTTCACAAGGTACATGCAGTCAATTAAAGTACATCAGGGGGGTATTCCTAGAAGCTGGCTTAGCGGAAAGCCTGGCTTATTTCGCTACTTCTGGCTAAATTTAGCGAGAGTGCCGTTCCATAAAGGTGGCTTATTTGAACGCCGGCTGAGTAACCATGGTAATTTATGCTGCTGAACTAGCCTGCTCCCGGGCAGGCTAAAGTTGAAGCTTAGCTTAGCTGCAACTCAAAAAATGTCCGACCGGCTGAAACAGACTCCGGAAAGAAATGTTCACCTAGAATTCTGCGCTCCCGCAACTCATGTCTTGTCTAAAAAACGAAGCAAAAACTGTGGTTATCATATCACCACTTTCACTGTCTCGAAAAATCAATCAGTCGGTGCCAGTGCAACTAAAGAAACGCAACTATACACACGTATTGAACATGAAATTAAATGAGAGAGAACATGGTATTCATTAAAACTAATCAATACCTAACAAACATCCAATCTACACCCACGTAGGACCAGACTCAGAAAAATGGGGGACAGGTAATAATGTTAATGATACAAATTATTTGTACAGTCAAGGACTGTACAAACAAGATATTAGATAAAACGCAGGAATTAAAACATCTTACCATATTAAAAATATGACCTCTGTCCTTTCAGGCTGCTGCTCCACATTTACAGTAGCCAATAATGTAAAACAACCTACTGGCTGAAGTATTTGCATTAAGTTCATCATCTCCCTCAGGCTTCCCTAATGTTATCGGTGCACTACACTGTGCCCATACGCATCCAAGGCAAGGCAATTTGTAGAGCACAATTCGTACGCAAGGCAATTCAAAGTGCTTTACAGCTACATAAAACCACAAGAAGGCAATAAAATCATTCCAAAAAACTAAAAAAATCATTAATTAATTAATTTAAAAGTGAAGAGTGCAGATAAAATACTTTCAGGTGTCATATGCACATCTAAATAGAACTGTTTTCAGTCTGGATTTAAACATTGTCACATTGTCCAGGCCCCTGCTGGACCCGTGGAGGCTGACTATGTAAACCGAACATTTTTCCATATCCTAAATGTACAGGTACACTTGGGGATAATTGTCCATAGACTCTGAACTGGATTTCTCATTTTGAAAAATGCCACATAAACCCCTTTGAGTAATGCTGAGCAATGTTACATTTATGCCCTGTGAAAGCTCATCATTGACTCCTATCCTCCGTGCGTACAGATGATCTGTGATGGAGGTCATTTCATTTCCAACATTGAGGCTAAATGGCCGGGATCAGTTCATGATTCTCGGATCTTCCGAGCATCCTCACTGGCACAGAGGTTTGAACAAGGCGCAAGAGTTTTACTTACCCGAAGGAGTGTACTTTTGAAGTAAGGTGGCAGAATTTTGGTAATCTAATGAGAGGTCAGGTGTAGAGGTCATCTTAAGGAATTTAAAGTGCTCGTCATACTTTATCATAGATAGCCATATAAGGCACATATTGCATCAAATTGCCAAGTCTTAACACATGTATATCCATCCAACATTTCTATTATTCTGCAGGAGAGTTCAATGGTGTCCTGCTTGGGGACAGAGGCTATGCATGCTGGCCGTACCTCCTCACGACATATCCTGATCCAGGAACAAGGGCATGCACATGCACATGCTAAAACAAGGGCACGGATAGAAATGACCTTTGGCCAAATTAAATACAGGTTCATTGCTTAAAGTTCTCAGGCACTATGGCTGACTTCTGACAGAGCCATCTTAAATTAATAGTATACTTCATATTTTATACATTTTGTCTTGTGGACAACTTTTCAGGCTCAAGTCTTTTCTTCGTTGAGTTCTAGTGCCTGAAAGGACTCAGTTTCTCCTGACACAGTGAGGGACCTGTACAGGGACACATTTCCTTTGATCCTTATTGTTGGGACCTTTGAGTTAGAACTTCTTTTCATAATTTAGCATTGACACAGTAGCAGTTTAAGTCAAAGCAAGTGTAAGAAGGCTAAATGGATAGAGATGATTTATAACTTTCCACATGTTTAGGTCATGGCACCCCACTGTGAATATAAATGTATAAACACATTTCTAACACGTTGCATGAACCGTACAATAATGACAAGTTCGAGTTGTGTTGAATTGTTTAATTATTTTTACATGTTTCTCAAGCTGTGGAGAGAAAACAGAATTAAATACAGTTCACAACACGAAATTCTCCTTTATCTGAATTTATACTAACATCCCTCTCCAGTTTCATAATCTCTAGCTTGATCTTTTTTATTTTCAGTTTCTTGTATCTAGTTTGGCGCTCTATTTATTGGACAAACACATTTCTTCAAAGGCTACTTACCACTCTGAAATATTTTCCTGTACTTTACCTTCACTTGGTGACAGGTATGCTTTTGGCTGTTAAGATTGCTCCTGTTGAGATGTAACAGTGAAAAATAATATGTGGGTCACACACAGGATAATATAGTCACAAAGTATGATGATGCGTGTCGATTATTGGGTTATTAATAAACTGAGCAGGGCCAGTATATTTGTGCTGTACATCTCATACAGAGACAATTTAGCATGCTTTATGTAAACAAATTATAACACAAAGAGGAGAGTATAAATACATGAGGACAGTAAAATGAATGTCAATGGTATGAAACTTTCATAACTTACGCGTTTAGTCTGTCTGCAGTTGTTAGCCATGCCGTTTCTTCGCTTTATTGATCACAGCTGTATATTACCATTTCTGGTGATGACACTTTTAAAATCCTCACACAGCTCCATCAGCATTATTTGTTCAGCTGACGAAAAAATAACAGCTCTTGTCTCGCTCTCCTTTTCACAGAGATCTCCGTTTTTCCACCATCACTCGTCAGGGCTTCTTACGTTCCTCGTGCACTCGCACTAAGCTAGGCTATGTAAGCCTCGCTTGGATTGGCCTCACCGAGATGCAGCTAAAATATCTTTGAGGAACGACTTAAGGCTTAAATGGGAGATGGCGCTAGTTCAAGCGACGCTTACCGGCTATAGCCTGGCTTTCTTTAGCTACTTTCTAGGAATACCCCCCAGGTTTCAAAATACTGGCTATTGTTGACATTACAAAAACTGCATAGACTTTTATGTTTCAGTTTTACAGGTATTTGCATGCAAAACATGAAATCCACCGTTTTTTCACTAAATTTCTTGGTTGGGAACAGTATGTCCACAAGTAATGTTCACATTCAAAGGCATTCCAGTAAAAAACAAATAAGTTTTTTTTTTTCCTTTACTGTTTACTACAGGAGGTACAGTAGAAATACTGTTTACAATATGATAGAACAGAAAACAGTTACTTTCAGTGAACAAAATATCCATGAAACACACAAAAGCATTCTGAACAAAAAACAACAGCAAAAAGCCCAGATAAAAAGGGGGGGGGACTAAAAAAAAAGCACAAAATTACTGTATCTAATCTCTGCGATCTTCAGGGTTAGGCCACATGTTTTCATCAACATCCCATTTGATATTATCCAAGGCGATGCACCTGGGATAAAACCGCTTGGTATGTCGGATCCACCCTTGGCAATCATCAACTGTGATGTCCCTGCAGCCAGCATCCATGGCTTCAAGGAGGGACATCTGGTCATATGGCTGATGGTCATAAACCTTCCACCTCCATGCAGAAAAGAACTCCTCTATGGGGTTGAGGAAAGGTGAATAGGGTGGAAGGAAGAGACGTACCAGTCTTGGGTGGACTTCAAACCATGTTGTTATTGCTTGCGAATGATGGAAAGCCACATTGTTCTGCCTCCACCTCTGGCACCCTCTATACTTTCATTACCCCCTACCCGAACCAGGGTTTGAATCCCATTCCCGCTTCTCTTACCTCTTTTATTTCTCCCCCTACCCGAACCAGGGTTTGCATCCCCACCCCGCTGTGACTGGTGTGCAGTTGGTGAGAGGCTGAGGTAGCTTGTGGCTGTAAAAAGATGGTTGTTGTGGTGTGAGGAGCAGATCTATATAGGGAGTATAGGGAATTACTCACTGAGTCTGGTCCTTTACTTTATTTTATTATTTATTTTTTCGTTAGCACAAGTTTCTTGTGTTTACCTTGAATAGGGATGGCTCATGTGATCCTGAAACATCCCATAGTTAAGCTGCTATAGGCCTAGACTGCTGGGGGGCCTCATCTGACACACCTTTCCTCACTTTACTCTCTTTATGTATATGTGATATTATTGTGGTCATTAACTCGTGTTTCCCTGTTCCAACAGATATCCTTTGAATGGTGTTACAGTGCCGCCGTCGCGGTGGCCCCCTGCCCCCCTCCCCATCCCCCCCCCCCCCCCTCCCCCCCCCCCCCCCCCCTTTTTCTGTCTTCTCAAACCCCAGCTGGTCGAGGCGGATGGCCACCCTTCCTGAGTCTGGTTCTGCCAGAGGTTTCTTCCTGTTAAAAGGGAGTCGTTTCTCTCCACAGTCGCCTCAGGCACGCCGCTCAGGCCGGGAGATTGGACCGAAAAACAAAAAGTTTTCAGTGCAATCTGTTGGTTTTCTTAGCTAGGAAATTGTTTTTGAATTGGCTCTATATGAACGAATTGGATTATTTTATGAATTATGATTATTATTAATTAATTGAATTCCAATTGGCTTGAATTGGACTTACTATCTAAGTGCCTTGAGATGACATTTGTTGTATTTGGCGCTATATAAATAAAAATGAATTGAATTGAATTGAATTGAATTGAATTGAATTGAAATTGTCCCAGGTGATTACAAAGGTCCTCATGTTTTCACCCTGCAGATCCTGCCCCTCTCTGACCTGGCACTTCAACTGTGGCCCTTTTTTCAATTACATTTCGTCCACGTCGACGCCTTTTGGCCAGATTGAATCCTGCCTCATCTATGTATAAGAACTCATGAGGGGCCTGGTTGGCCTCCAATTCCATAACTCTCTGAAACAAAGTTTATGTAAATCTCATTACTGTATACCATACTGTACTGTAACCTATTACTGTGTAGGTTACCTACTTGCAAAGTGCAAAGCTTATAGAACTGGACATTGAATTGAATATACAGTACTATACCTGGATATATTGTCGTCGTAGCGCCTTGACTCTCTCACTGTTCCACTCAAAGGGAACAGTGTAGAGCTGCTTTATCCGCACTCTGTGTTTGGACAATGTCCGTGTAACGGTTGTGAGCCTGATGCTATCGATATTGTCAAATATCTCATGGTCCTCCATAATTCTATGTAGTTTTATTGCATTATTTGTAACAACCATTTCTACAATGGCAAGCTCTTGATCATTATTGAGGAGCTTTTCTCTTCCCCCAGAGGGAGGAAGACGTTGTATTCTTTAGAGGGACAAAAAAATCAACTTGCATTACTGTATGCCCTTATTGACATGTCAAGTGGGAATAGAAACAATCCATGTAAAATGCAATACTTACCTGTTGGTTTGTTGAAAGATGCGTATAATGGACTGATATCCTACGGTGGCCGACACGTGCAAACGCGCTGCGCACGGCGAAACAACTCCAACAGTAAAACGCTGCAAGAGAAAAATGCGGCAATCACAAAAACGACCGGAGCACACGCGCTGCAAACCCCAAAACACATGCAAGAGAGAAACGCTGCAAACTTCAAAACACATGCAAGAAAAAAACGCGCTGCAAACATCAATACACATGCAAGAGAGAAACGCTGCAAACTTCAAAACACAACGGAAGTTCGCCAGGCCACTAGGGGGTCTCGACCTACCATATTACAGTTTTTTTCAATTGCTAACAAGTGCTTATCCATACGGTGGATACTTTTGCTAAACTCTTAACACAGACTGACACCTACCTAACACAATTGGCCAAATAGTTAATTTTCTTCTCAAAAACACATACTTTTAAATAAACACCAAGTATTCAATTCAAATTAGAATACACCTTTCTCTGCACATACTAATGTTACCAAAACACTGGATATATGACTCAAAATGAAACACTTCTGTCAGAGAATAACACTTGTTTTCACATCACAAGATATATGAAGTCAGTCAAAGTACACCAGGGCTCAAAATATTGAGTACTTTTCACATTTAATAACTACATAGACTTATGTTTCAATTTCACATTTATTTGCATGCAAAACATGCAATCCACTGGTTTACCCCAAATATCTTGGTTGTATTTTGACATGTAAAATTCACATTGAAAAGTAAAAAAATAAAAAGCAAAGAGTTTTACAAACAGTTTATTTTACTGTTGTAGGTATATTTGAAATACACAGAACACAAAGGTTTTACAGTTTGAAAAAAAAAAAAACACAAAAGAGTAATGCTTCCCAATAAACAAAATATTGCAAAATACAGCAACAAAATACCCAGATAAAGAGGGGAAACCAACAACAACAACAAAAAAGTGTATCTAATCTCTACGGGCATCTGGGTTTGGCCACATGTTTTCATCCACATCGCACCTTATGGCCTCCAAGGCAATGCACCTGGGGTAGAAGCGCTTTGAGTGGCGGATCCAGCCTTGACAATCTTCGACTGAAATGTCCCTACAGCCTGCTTCCATGGCATCTAGAAGGGTCATTTGATCGCGTGGCCGATGGTCAAACACCTTCCACCTCCATGCCGAAAAGAATTCCTCGATTGGATTCAGGAAGGGGGAATATGGTGGAAGGAAGAGGGGTAACAGTCTTGGGTGGTCCCTGAACCAGGCTGTCACCACCTGTGAGTGATGGAAAGCAACGTTGTCCCAAGTGATGACGAAGGTCCTCATGTTGCCATCCTCATCATCTTCTGGAACCAGGCGCTGGTGCAGGTCATTTAGGAATGCCAGGAGGCGCTCTGAGTTATAAGGCCCCACCTGACACCTCTGCAGGAGTACACCTGTATGTGCAATGGCTGCGCACATAGTGATGTTGGCCCCCCTCTGCCCTGGGACATCAACTGTAGCCCGTTTTCCAATGATGTTTCTACCACGGCGACGCTTTTTGGCCAAATTGAAGCCGACCTCGTCAACGAAAATGAATTCATGAGGAACCTGGTTGGTCTCCAATTCCATTACTCTCTGAAACAAAGTTCATGCAAATCAAATCATTACTGTATACCATACTGTATAGCAATCTACTGTATTGTTCACAAAGTGCTCAGCAAACAGAACTGGACATAGAAAAGAATATACTTCATACCTGCACATACTGCCTTCGCAGCTCCTTTACTCTATTAGTGTTCCTGTCAAATGGGACAGTATAGAGCTGCTTCATGCTCACTCTGTGTTTTGTCATTGTCCTGGTAATGGTGGTCAGGCTGATTCAATTCAATTCAATTCATTTTTATTTATATAGCGCCAAATACAACAAATGTCATCTCAAGGCACTTAGATAGTAAGTCCAATTCAAGCCAATTGGAATTCAATTAATTAATAATAATCATAATTCGTTCATATAGAGCCAATTCAAAAACAATTTCCTAGCTAAGAAAACCAACAGATTGCACTGAAAACTTTTTGTTTTTCGGTCCAATCTCCCGGCCTGAGCGTGCCTGAGGCGACTGTGGAGAGAAACGACTCCCTTTTAACAGGAAGAAACCTCTGGCAGAACCAGACTCAGGAAGGGTGGCCATCCGCCTCGACCAGCTGGGGTTTGAGAAGACAGAAAGGGGGGGGGGCCACCGCGACGGCGGCACTGTAACACCATTCAGGATATCTGTTGGAACAGGGAAACACGAGTTAATGACCATAATAATATCACATATACATAAAGAGAGTAAAGTGAGGAAAGGTGTGTCAGATGAGGCCCCCCAGCAGTCTAGGCCTATAGCAGCTTAACTATGGGATGTTTCAGGATCACCTGAGCCATCCCTAACTATAAGCTTTATCAAAAAGGAAAGTTTTAAGCCTGGTCTTAAAAGTGGAAAGGGTGTCTGCTTCCCGGACATTTACTGGCAGCTTATTCCACAATAGAGGGGCCTGATAACTGAAGGCTCTGCCTCCCATTCTACTTTTAGAAACTCTGGGAACCTCAAGTAAACCTGCAGTTTGGGAACGAAGTGCTCTGTTAGGAAAATATCTTACAATGAGATCTTTAAGATATGATGGAGCTCGGTCATTAAGAGTTTTATATGTAAGGAGAAGAATCTTAAATTCTATTCTGAATTTAACAGGGAGCCAATGAAGAGAAGCTAAAACTGGAGAAATATGATCTCTCCTGTTAGTTCTCGTCAAAACTCTGGCTGCAGCATTTTGGATCAGCTGAAGGCTTTTCAGAGAATATGTGGGACAGCCCAATAATAAAGAATTACAGTAGTCCAATCTTGAAGTAACAAATGCATGAATTAGTTTTTCTGCATCACTCTGAGACAGGATGTTCCTGATTTTAACAATATTACGAAGATGAAAGAAGGCAGTCCTAGAAACCTGTTTTATATGCGAGTCAAATGATAAGTTCTGGTCAAAAATAACTCCAAGGTTCCTCACTGTAGAACTAGAAGCCAAGGAAATCCCATCTAGAGTAACTATATAGCTAGACAATTTCTCCCTGAAACGCTCAGGTCCAAAGATAACGACTTCAGTTTTGTCTGAATTTAGCAGCAGACAGTTCTGAGTCATCCAGGTCTTTATGTCTTTAAGACATGCTTGTAGTCTGACCAACCTATTGGTTTCATCTGGTTTTATAGATAAGTACAGCTGAGTATCATCAGCATAGCAATGGAAATTTATGCTATGCTGTCTAATAATGTTACCTAATGGAAGCATGTATAAAGTAAAAAGAATCGGTCCAAGCACAGAACCCTGAGGAACTCCATGACTTACTCTGGTGTGTGAGGAAGATTCTTCATTTACAAGAACAAACTGAAATCTATCAGATAAATATGATTTAAACCAGCCTAATGCAGTTCCTTTAATCCCAATAACATGTTCAAGTCTGTGTAATAAGATACTGTGATCGACCGTATCAAATGCAGCACTGAGATCCAACAGGACAAGCACAGACACAAGTCCGCTATCAGAGGCTAAGAGGAGATCATTGGTAACTTTCAGCAGTGCAGTTTCTGTGCTATGATGCACTCTGAATCCTGACTGAAACTCTTCAAACAGATTATTTCTGTGTAAATGATCACAAAGCTGAGCTGCAACTATTTTTTCAAGAACTTTAGACATAAAAGGGAGATTGGATATAGGTCTATAATGAGCCAACACTTCTGAATCAAGAGTAGGTTTTTTAAGTAAAGGTTTAATTACAGCAACCTTAAAAGTCTGAGGTACATATCCTGTCAACAAAGACAGATTGATCAAATCCAATATGGAAGTGTCAATTAATGGGAAAACCTCCTTGAACAGTTTGGTTGGGATTGGGTCTAAAACACAAGTTGATGGTTTAGAAGAGACTATTGCTGTTGTTAGTTCAGAGAGATCAACTGGGCAGAAGCCATCTAAATACAAATCAGGTTCTAAAGATACTTCCAAAGCTGCTGTACTTGATGATACATCACTAATAATAGTGGGAAGGACTCCATCAATCTTCTCTCTGATAGAAACAATTTTATTAATAAAGAAGCTCATGAAATCATCACTGCTGAGAGTTAAAGGAATAACTGGCTCAGCAGAGCTCGGACTCTTAGTCAGACTGGCTACAGTGCTGAAAAGAAACCTGGGATTATTCTTATTCTCTTCTATCAATGATGAATAATAAGCAGTTCTAGCTTTACGAAGGGCTTTCTTATACATTGTTAAACTATCTTTCCAGACTAACTGAGACTCTTCTAAATTAGAGGAACGCCACTGTCTCTCCAGCTTTCTTGCAGTCTGCTTTAAAGCACGCAGCTGTGAATTATACCAAGGAGCCAGCCTCTTCTGACTGATTATCTTCCTTTTCAGAGGGGCAACATTGTCCAGTGCTGTACGCATTGAAACTATAGTGCTGTCAACAAGAGAGTCAAGTGCTGCTGGAGTAAAGTTTATGTAGTCGTCCTCTGTCATATCTGCACATGGCAGTGAAGAAAAGGATGATGGAATTAATTCTTTAAATCTGGTTACACCATCCTCTGATAGACACCTTCTATACGTAAATTTCTTCTCAGAAACTGTATAGTCAAGTAATGTAAACTCAAAGGTTATCAGAAAATGGTCAGATAAGACAGGGTTATGAGGGAACACTGTTAACTGTTCACTCTCAATGCCATAAGTCAGAACAAGATCAAGGGTGTGATTAAGGCAGTGAGTCGGTCTGTGTACACTCTGAGAAAATCCAATAGAGTCCAATATAGAATTAAAGTTCATATTCAGGCTGTCATTTTCAACATCTACATGAATATTAAAGTCACCCACTACAATGACTTTATCTGTACTCAGCACTAACTGGGATAAAAACTCTGAGAATTCAGACAGAAACTCAGAATAAGGGCCAGGTGGACGATACACAACAACAAACACAAGAGGTTTCTGGGATTTCCACTTTGCGTGGGAAAAACTGAGAATCAGATATTCAAAAGAGCTCAAACTAATCTTGGGTCTGGGACTGATGAGTAACCCTGATCTGAAAATAGCTGCCACTCCCCCTCCTCTGCCTGTGGTTCGAGGAACGTGAACATTTAAACAGTCAGAGGGAGTTGCTTCATTAATGCTAACATGATCCTCCTGCTGCAGCCAGGTTTCTGTAAGACAAAATATATCAATATGATGATCACAAATCAACTCATTCACTAACAGAGACTTCGAAAGGAGAGATCTGATATTCAGCAAACCACATTTAATAGTTTGATGTTTTTGTTTAGTTAAAGTTTTTGTTTTAATAATTTCTTTTTGCACAAGAGGATTTGCTCCTTTTGTGTTAATTGATTGGGTGGGTAGCAGTAGGTGGGAAGCTGCAGAGAAGTGTGTAAGACTACAACTCTGCATCCTGGTCTGAACCCTGGGTTGTCATGTTTTAGGGTGGCAAATAAATTCATCCATATTTCTAGAAATGAGAGCTGCTCCTTCCAAAGTGGGATGGATGCCGTCTCTCCTCATCAGACCAGGTTTTCTCCAGAAAGATTGCCAATTATCTATGTAGCCCACGTTGTTTGCTGGACACCATCTAGACAACCAGCGATTGTAGGACGACATGCGGCTAAACATATCATCACTGGTCAGATTTGGCAGGGGTCCAGAGAAAACTACGGAGTCCGACATGGACTCTGATGCTGTTGATGTTCTGAAAAACGTCCTGGTCATCAACAATTCTGGCCTGAATTTCACTCAACCTAATTTCATTGTTGGCCACAACCATTGCCACAATGGCCAGCTCTTGCTCGTTGTTGAGGAGTTTTCCTCTTCCCCCAGAGCGAGGAAGGCGTTGCACCCTTTAGAGGGATAATAAAAAACACCAAATTACTATATGACATTACTGTATTTACCATTGAGAATAGAAGCAATCCATGTAAAATCACATGTAAATTCCTACCTGTTGGTTTGCTGGAATACACGAACAATGCTGGCGACTGTTGATCGTGGCAAATTGGGCTGCACCCTGTCACCTGCCTGCCTCAGTGATAAACCATGGTTTATGACATGGTCAATTACAGTGGCACGGATTTCATCAGTCACCACTGTTCTAGCAGCTCTTTGAATGCCTCCACGCATCCGTACGCCTCTACCATGCCCTCTCCTCTGATCTGCTCTTCTTCCTGGGCCTGCAACTCTTACTGGGCCTGCAACTCTTCTTGCAACAGCCCCTCTCATTGCACCTACCCCTCTTCCTGCTTCTACCCCTCTTCCTGCTTCTACCCCTCTTCCTGGGCCTGCACCTCTCCCTGGGCCCCTCACTCTCAGTCTTCCTCGTCCAGACATTCTCTTTCTACTTCCAAAAACTTCACTCCACAAAGGCCTCCTGTTGTAAGTGTCTAAATTTAAGCCATATGATCAGCTGTGGTTGGTCCCATTTACCCAATAGAAATCAGCTGTCAATTATTTTATTATTTGTCAATCAGCAGAGATGTATTGTTTTTGAAATTATAC
The DNA here is from genome assembly GCF_027942865.1 of Odontesthes bonariensis. Taxonomy (NCBI): domain Eukaryota; kingdom Metazoa; phylum Chordata; class Actinopteri; order Atheriniformes; family Atherinopsidae; genus Odontesthes; species Odontesthes bonariensis. The sequence continues at coordinate 27,856,914 of NC_134525.1, read as the reverse complement.
CATTGCTGAAGGAGGTGCATATATGCTGTATCTGTGGTTTGGCACATGGTTTTTGCTATTGTGGGATGTTGTGTGTTAACAATTGTAAATAATACAAAAATAATCTATAATTTTGTTAAAAGGCATATATTGTCTGTTATGAAAATGTAAGCATTGTGGAAATGTGTTTACTGACTGTAAATTGTGTGAAAATGTCATGAAATGTTTGAAGGGTATGGCCACAAAAGTGTGATGCATTGGCAATTGTGTGAAGAGTTTTGAAAATGTGTCATATGGCCGGACGCACGCTTGTTAGCAACTGAAAAAAACTGTAATGAAAGAGAAGAAAGTCAAAAGGTACGTTGTCATTTATGTCTTTTTTAAACACTTGGCCGTAATCTTTTACCTTATTATAGCGACATAACTCCGCTGCTCTTCTATAATAAAGTAAAATATTATGGCCAAGTGTTTAAAAAAGACATAAATGACAACGTACCTTTTGACTTTCTTCTCTTTCATTAATATGGTAGATCTCCCATAGTCAGTCCCCTATCCCACAGGCCGAGACCGCCTAGTGGCCTGGCGAACTTCCGTTGTGTTTTGAAGTTTGCAGCGTTTCTCTCTTGCATGTGTTTTGATGTTTGCAGCATTTTTCTGTTGCATGTGTTTTCATGTTTGCAGCGTTTCTCTCTTGCATGTGTTTTGATGTTTGCAGCACGTTTGCACGTGTCGGCCACCGTACATATCAATGCAGAAGCAGAGGTTTTTATACTGTATCTAAGGTTTGGAATATTGTTTTTGCTATTGTGGGATGTTGTGTGTTAACATTCGTAAATAATACAAAAAGAATCCATAATTTTGTTGGGGGGTATAGCTTGTCTGTTAAGGAAATGTGTTTGACTGCATATTGTGTGGAAACGACATGAAATGTGTGAATGTTATGGCCACAAAATACCGATGCTGTGCTAATTGTGTTTAGAGTTTTGAAAATGTGACAACTGTTTGGACAGACGTTTGTTAGCGAATGAAAAAAACTGTAATAAAAATGAATGAGCATACTAACAACTATTGTTATGTATCAGCAGTAGAACTCAAAACTGATACAGCTGCCTTCTAGCCTTCTAAAAGAAATGGAAGGAATATCATTTACACCAGTCATTAACAACAGTTATACCATCGTATGTTCCCAAACCAGTAAACATGATTTAGAAAATGGATCACAATTTTCTGTAATAACTCATCCTGCAAATACAGATGGCCTGGTCTGCTCTTTCTATTTCTGACATCATGTGAGGACTTCGTCTCTCACAGTGAGCCCCCAGGCCAGCAGAGAGCTAGACTAAAATCAAGTGTGACATAATGGGACTTAATGACTGCAGCCCACTCTGATGCTACACATGCATTACCTCTTCACCGTGTTAGCCTCTTGTTTTCATTTCATCTGCCTTCTCTGGCCCTGTTTATCATGACTACTGTTCATATGGCAGTGTTATTTATGTGGAGTCTGTCCATCCAGCTGAAATACACCCTTAGTTACTGGCTGCAAATGTTCAACCATGTTTGTATCGCGCTGCTCTGCAAATATCTCAATTAATACAGTGTAGATTGATTGTGGATGACAAGAAATGCAGTACATTAAGATTAACAAACAGGCAGCAACTTATCAGTGATAAGTACTCAGGAAAAAGGTAACTTTGTAAGTTCTCCTATGAATAGAAGTGGATGACTTATGGTTCTGTCAAGCCTTGTTAATTAAACCATAAAGCAATATACTCATATAAGAACATGAAAACATAAGCTATAACTAATGAAATAGTTAAAAAAGGACACATGATTATTACCTGCTATATAAATATTTATACTGAAATCTCAGTAACGTCGTGTTAATGGTACATTTAAACAAGGAAATCCACAAGAGGAAATCCTGTTTGAATTTTAAACAAATGTTTATCTAAAGGAGTAGTCCAACATTAAGAGCTAATATTCAGATTTCTTTATCTGTCATTATCAGTAAATATTTGATAGAATAGAAAAAAAGATAAATAGAAAAAAAGGAAGGAATAATGAGGCTGAATAAGAATAAACAAGGCTACAACAAGGGTACTAAAATAAATGTTCCATACACACTCACATGCATGCGTCAACACTCATACACACAATATGTAAACATAAAAATTAAAATTAAAATTACACTTGGTCATGATTGGTAAATGATGACATGAGGTTAACATTGCACGTGAAAAATGTAAACATAAAATTGTTTCCACTTTCCACTGTGCAGTGGTAAAAGGACTGCAGTAGGTGTTGGTACAGATTGACCTTCCTAAGTGGATGGAAATGCAGTCTTTGTTGTGACTTCCTGAGCAGACAGTTGGTTTATCCATGTGAGGTCCTAAGAAATGTGTAATCCTAAGAATTTGTATGAAGACACTCGTTCTGCAAACGTCACAATGAAGTTGGTGTGGCTGGGTGTACAGTCATAAGTATAAAGGGAGTACAGGAGAGGGCTCAGATTGTAGCCTTGTGGGAATTCTGTAGCCAGAGACAGAGAGGAGGAGTGATGGCCCGGGGCAATGTTCCCTCTAATTTTTCATGTGTCTGGGCAAACACACAAGCTCCCTGAGCACACTGAGGACCACTGTGAGCAACATCAGATGTGCACGCTGTGGCCACACATCAGTATCACACCTGTTCAAAACCTTGGATCATAGCAAGTTACATGGCTTATTAAAAGAATCAAATCCCAGCAGCAATTATTTTCATTAGTTTACTTTTAATACAAGTGATTTGGCCCACTTAATTGAATACCGGCGGTGTTTACGGAATTATGTCGTAGAATCCCAGCGTTCTAAACCATTTTTTGACAGTCACAGCATATTATGTGATAGGGCCACTGAAACATGTTATGGCTCGTTTGAAAGCTGAGACTTTAAACTCTTTGTGGGTCAAAACTGCGTGTCTCTAGGTGCCGCCATTAGCGAGCTATCCTTAGCTAAACCAAGGCGGGTATCCACCAAAATCAACAACAAACTGAGATATCGGGGCTTTTGTGAAACGTGCGCTCTTTCAGCCTGTCGCACTTTAGATACTTACATATTCGGGTCAGAGGATTTAAGTCGTGTCGCATGTTGCAAAGCTAACCTGGGGGGTATTACTAGCTGGCTTAGCGGAAAGCCTGGCTTATTTCGCTACTTCTGGCTAAAGTTAGAGAGAGTTCCGTTCCATAAAGGTGGCTTATTTGAACTCCCGCTGAGTAACCATGGTAGTTTATGCTGCTGAACTAGCCTGGTCGCAGGCAGGCTAAAGTTGAAGCTTAGCTTAGCTGCAACTCAAAAAATGTCCGACCGGCTGAAACGGACTCCGGAAAGAAATGTTCACCAAGAATTCTGCGCTCCCGCAACTCATGTCTTGTCTAAAAAACGAAGCAAAAACTGTGGTTATCATATCACCACTTTCACTGTCTCGAAAAATCAATCAGTCGGTGCCAGTGCAACTAAAGAAACGCAACTATACACACGTATTGAGCATGAAATTAAATGAGAGAGAACATGGTATTCATTAAAACTAATCAATACCTAACAAACATCCGATCTACACCCAGCAGAAAATTCTATCGGACATGTCCTTTGCCGCAGAAGTTCTCAAACCTCAATAAGTTGAAGGTGAAACCGCATATCAGAGGATGTCACTCCACGATGCAGTGCTTTGAAATGCTATAAGGCAACAGAACTGAATACAAACAGACTCAGAAAAATGGGGGACAGGTAATAATGTTAATGATACAAATCATTGAAAGCTCCTTTCAAAACAGTCAAGGACACTGTACAAACAAGATATTAGATAAAACGTAGGAATTAAAACATCATACCATATTAAAAATACACAGAACGGAGCAATCACTGTAGGTAAGCAAAGTTAAACGGATGGGTTTTGAGTTTAGACTTGAACAGAGGGAGAGTGTCATTATTGCGAATTGGGGGGGGGGGGGGGGGAGAGATTTAAACATTGTCACATTGTCCAGGCCCATGCTGGACCCGTGGAGGCTGACTATGTAAACCGAACATTTTTCCATATCCTAAATGTATAGGTACACTTGGGGATAATTGTCCATAGACTCTGAACTGGATTTCTCATTTTGAAAAATACCACATCAACCCCTTTGAGTAATGCTGAGCAATGTTACATTTATGCCCTGTGAAAGCTCATCATTGACTCCTATCCTCCGTGCATACAGATGATCTGTGATGGAGGTCATTTCATTTCCAACATTGAGGCTAAATGGCCGGGATCAGTGCATGATTCTCGGATCTTCCGAGCATCCTCACTGGCACAGAGGTTTGCACAAGGCGCGAGAATTTTACTTACCCGAAGGAGTGTACTTTTGAAGTAAGGTGTAGCATAGGCAGAATTTTGGTAATGTAATGAGAGGTCAGGTGTAGAGGTCATCTTAAGGAATTTAAAGTGCTCGTCATACTTTATTATAGATAGCCATATAAGGCACATATTGCATCAAATTGCCAAGTCTTAACACATGTATATCCATCCAACATTTCTCTTATTCTGCAGGAGAGTTCAATGGTGTCCTGCTTGGGGACAGAGGCTATGCATGCTGGCCATACCTCCTCACGCCATATCCTGATCCAGGAACAAGGGCATGCACATGCTAAAACAAGGGCACGGATAGAAATGACCTTTGGCCAAATTAAATACAGGTTCATTGCTTAAACTTCTCAGGCACCATGGCTGACTTCTGACAGAGCCATCTTAAATTAATAGTATACTTCATATTTTATACATTTTGTCTTGTGGACAACTTTTCAGGCTCAAGTCTTTTCTTCGTTGAGTCCCCCAAAAAGAGCATTAAACATCTGCAGCTCATCCAGAACGCTGCTGCTGGAGTTTTAACCCGGACTAAGAGATCTGAACACATCACAGCAGCTTTAAAATCTTTACTCTGGCTTCCAGTCAGTCACAGAATAGATTTTAAAAGCCTGCTGATGGTTTACAATCTGTGACATGTTCAGAGAATATAAAGCCAGCAGAGCTCTTAGATCCAAGGACTCAGGTCCCCTGGTCCAGTCTAGAGTCCAGACTAAACATGGAGAAGCAGCATTTAGCTGTTATGCTGCAAACAAGTGGAACAAACTGCCAGTGGAGATTAAACTTTCACCAAATGGAGACATTTTTAAATCCAGGTTAAAAACATTTCTGTTCTCATGTGTCTATGCATGAAATCTGCACGCTGTCTTTTAATTTATCTAAACTGTTGCTTGTTTTTAAATTCATTTAAATGATTTTATTTGTTTCTCTTTTAAACAGATGATTTATAACTTTCCACATGTTAGGTCATGGCACCCCACTGTGAATATAAATGTAAAAAACATATTGCTAACACGTTGCATGAACCGTACAATAATGACAAGTTTGAGTTCAAGTTGAGTTGAATTGTTTAATTATTTTTACATGTTTCTCAAGCTGTGGAGAGAAAACAGAATTAAATACAGTTCACAACACCAAATTCTCCTTTATCTGAATTTATACTAACATCCCTCTCCAGTTTCATGATCTCTGGCTTGATCTTTTTTATTTTCAGTTTCTTCCATATCTCTCTTTATTGGACAAACACATTTCTTCAAAGGCTACTTACCACTCTGAAATATTTTCCTGTACTTTACCTTCACTTGCTGACAGGTACGCTTTTGGCTGTTAAGATTGATCCTGTTGAGATGTAACAGTGAAAAATGAATATGTGGGTCTCACACTCACGATATTATAGTCACAAAGTATGATGATGCGTGTCGATTATTGGGTTATTAATAAAGTGAGCAGGGCCAGTAGGCCTATATTTGTGCTGTACGTCACATACAGAGACAATTCAGCATTTTTTATGTAAACAAATTATAACACAAAGAGGAGAGCATAAATACATGAGGACAGTAAAATAAATGTCTAACAATTGACAATGGTATGAAACTTTCATAACTTACGCATTTAGTCTGTCTGCAGTTGTTTGCCATGACGTTTCTTCGCTTTATTGACCGCAGCTGTATTACCATTTCTGGTGATGACACTTTTAAAATCCTCATACAGCTCCATAAGCATTATTTGTTCAGCTGCCGAAAAAATAACAGCGCTTCTCGCTCTCATTTTCACACAGATCTCGGTTTTTCCACCATCCACTTGTCAGGGCTTCTTACGTTGCTCGTGCACTTGCAACAAGCTAGGCTATGTAAGCCTCGCTTGGATTAGCTTCAACGAGATGCAGCTGGAATGGCTTCGGGGAACGACTTGAGGCTTAATTGGGAGATGGCGCGTGTCTTCTTCTCCTTCTTGTTGTTTGTTTATATTACTTTACCGCCACCCTCTGGAAACCGACATGTGCGATTGGACAAAATGCGGAAATGCACAACAATCAATGCAGCGTTATCAAAATTGTTCTTGAGTTAACGCAAAGCCATTGGCGTAATGATCAAAATGTCCAGATGATGGCACCAGTTTTTGACTGCCATCTATGTCAGTTCTGTTCATCACATAATTACAAAAATCACACAGAATGTGCAATGTATAGATTCAGAATCCATAAAAAAACCCCGTAAAAACGTATTTTTACCATTTGGGAGCCAACGCATGGGCAGTAAAAACGTAGTTTTACGTGACTTGGGAGTCAATGTATTAAAAAAGAAAAAGACAAAAATCTTGTTGTTCATGAGATGTGTTGTATGTTATATATGGGAGTCATGCTTTGGCCATGGGAAGAGTCATGCTTGCAGCATGCATGTTTTGAAGAGTAGACCTTTCTCACTCAAAAAAGAAAAAAATATCAGCCAGTTTCACTGCTTGTTCTTCTGTTTGCACATACTCAGACAGCCATTCCATCCTAAAAGAACCGCATTTCTTTTTTACTTTGGCTTGGTGAGTGGATGTGTCGCTGGCGCTGCGGGGTTGCGTCTCTTAACTCCGCCACACTGTAGTTAGCTAGCTAACCTGCATGGCGTATGGGCAGGGCACATAATGCAAGCACTATCAATGCTCTGATTGGCTGAACACCTGTCACTCATTGCGTTACATTGAAAAATGGTACAGAAAAACATTACGCCTGGTATTAGATATTAATTAGTACGTTTATGGTGAATTTTATTTTATGCGCTGCATAGATTTTCTTGTGCGCTGAGAATGTGCGAGCAGTGCGCGATTGCGCAGGCGCACAGCTTAGAGGGAACATTGGCGGGGGGCCCATTCGAGCTGACTGTTGCAGGTTGGTCTTAGTCCCAAGTCCACAGTCAGATTTTGTGGTGTAGGCCAAGATCTAGCATCTTCTGAAACAGGAACCGGAACATCTTAAAAGCAGAATTGTAATCCATAAATAACAGCCTTGCATATGTTCCTGATTTTTCTAGGTGGATAAGTATACTGTGTAGTGTGTTGGTGATGGCATCATGTGTTGATCTATTTGGTCTGTATGCAAATTGGTGGGTGTTCAATTCAATTCAATTAATTTTTATTTATATTCAAATTCAATTCAATTCAAATTCAAAAATACTTTATTTATCCCAGAGGGAAATTAAATGTTGATGTAACTCAATTAAATCAAGGAGATGTTATAGATGCTGATGGCTGTGGGCAGGAAAGATTTCTTGTAGCGGTCCGTTTAGCGCCAAATACAACAAATGTCATCTCAAGGCACTTAGATAATAAAGTCCAATTCAAGCCAATTGGAATTCAATTAATTGTAATCATAATTATTCATAAAATAATCCAATTCGTTCATATAGAGCCAATTCAAAAACAATTTCCTAGCTAAGGAAACCAACAGATTGCACTGTAACACCATTCAAAGGATATCTATTGGAACAGGGAAACACGAGTTAATGAGCACAATAATGTCACATATACATAAAGAGAGTAAAGTGAGGAAAGGTGTGACAGATGAGGCCCCCCAGCAGTCTAGGCCTATAGCAGCTTAACGATGGGATGTTTCAGGATCACCTGAGCCATCCCTAACTATAAACTTTATCAAAAAGGAAAGTTTTAAGCCTGGTCTTAAAAGTGGAAAGGCTGTCTGCTTCCCGGACATTTACTGGCAGCTTATTCCACAAGAGAGGGGCCTGATAACTGAAGGCTCTGCCTCCCATTCTACTTTTAGAAACTCTGGGAACCTCAAGTAAACCTGCAGTTTGGGAACGAAGTGCTCTGTTAGGAAAATATCTTACAATGAGATCTTTAAGATATGCTGGAGCTCGGTCATTAAGAGCTTTATATGTGAGGAGAAGAATCTTAAATTCTATCCTGAATTTAACAGGGAGCCAATGAAGAGAAGCTAAAACTGGAGAAATATGATCTCTCCTGTTAGTTCTCATCAAAACTCTGGCTGCAGCATTTTGGATCAACTGAAGGCTTTTCAGAGAATATGTAGGAAAGCCCAATAATAAAGAATTACAGTAGTCCAATCTTGAAGTAACAAATGCATGGACTAGTTTTTCTGCATCACTCTGAGACAGGATGTTCCTGATTTTAACAATATTACAAAGATGAAAGAAGGCAGTCCAAGAAACCTTGGAAGATGGTTCGGGAAGATCTTGATTGGTTTGGAGGTGGTGAAAGTGTCCATGCAACTTTTAATGTACAAAAGCACAGAGGAGGTGTATGTATTAATGTCACTGTCCTTAAATATATTCCAACAGTTTGTTCGAAACAGTCCTGCAGCGGTTCAGATCCTCGGTTCAGGTTTTACTGAGTATAATTACTTACTTAATATAATTACTTACGTCTTATTAAGAGGAAGAAAAGCTAACTATTCATGTGTACTAAACTAGCATTCAATTATGGCACCAACAAAAGTTAAAAATGAAAGATTCAGAGTATTTCATCAACCATTTCAAGTGTCATTAAATGCCACGCTGTGTATTGTCAATATGTTTGCACCCTCCGAGAAGAGGTCACTTTTAATGAAAATGCTTGATTCTCTATGTATTGCTCCATGATTCTTGCCATCTTTATCTAACAAGAACAACACAAAATTTGCCTCATTAAAAGAGTTCCCTCAGGGCTGATTGTCAGCCATCACCACCTGTTGCATTCAACCTTGCTCCCTGCAGATGTTAATTTCAGTGTTATTGACAGTGGAAGGGAAATAGCCTACTGCAATGGGAATTGATACTTCTAAACCCCAATTCCCTATTCCCTTACCCACAAACCAACCCACTCACAACATCACTGCGTCTTTCTCCTTGTTATTCGCTTGTAAGAAAAAATGATGAAAGCAGCAAACCTGGCGGGAGC